>NC_043969.1:52467229-52494729 GCF_902148855.1 Sphaeramia orbicularis | reverse complement strand
ACGATGGCGAACAGCTCTGGGATGGAGGTCCGAGGGTCCATGAGGATCTCCAAACAGGCCGGGTCATTAGGGTCGAAGAAGGTGAAGGCTGAAGACAGGACAAAAAAAAGAGGAGGGGCAGATGAAAGGATGAAGAACAGAACCAGTGTCTGTCTGTTCTGTGTGGATCAGAACCAGGTGAATGGGTTCTATGGCAGGTTCTGTTCTGTGTTCCAGTCCTGGTTCTATTCTATGTTCCAGTCCTGGTTCTGTTCTGTGTTCCAGTCCTGAGTTCTGGGTGCTCATCAATCTAACTATAGAAGTGGGCGGGACTTTCACTGGAGGAGAACTCAACTCATCCAATCACAGTCCATATCTGACTTCTATCAGTGACCAATAGGAACTAGACTGAGATCTGGAACCATTTACATGTTATAACCCAGGGGTGTCAAACATGCGGCCCGGGGGCCAAATGCGTCCCACCAAAGGTTCCACTCTGGCCCCTGGGATGAATTTACAAAGTGTAAAAATCCCACAGTCCAGGCTGTGGAACTCATTTTAGTGTGGGTTCCACATCCAGACCAATCTGATCTACAGTCAAACAATAACAGCAGAAGAACCGACACAAAAGAAGGACTGCAGATTTACTACTGGGTTTGATGTGAAAAAAATATTACACCATGCCGATAAATACTGACAACTTCAAATATTTGTCTCTGTTTTGTGCAAAAAATAACATTAAATTATGAAAATATTTACATTTACAATAAACAATAAAACAATAAAATATGAATAACCTGAACAAATATGAACAACCTGAAATGTCTAAAGAAAATTAATAAATCTTCAATTAAGTAAAAAAAAAAAAAAAATCTTGAATTAAGCCCAAAAAAAATCTCAAATTCAGCAAAAAATCTTGAATTAAGCAAAAAAAATATTCAATTAAAAAAAAATCTTGAATTAAGCCAAAAAAATTCAATAAAGCAAAAAAATCTTGAATTAGGCCAAAAAAAATCTCAAATTTAGCAAAAAACATTGAATTAAGCAAAACCTCTAGAATTAACAACTTCAAATGTTTGTTTTAGTGCAAAACATAATATTAAATTATGTAAATATTGACATTTCCAAACTATCCTGTAACAATAAAATGTGAATAACCTCAATAAATATGAACAACCTGAAATGTCTAAAGAAAATTAATAAATCTTCATTAAGTAAAAAACAAATCTTGAATTAAGCCAAAAAATCTAGAATTAACAACTTAAAATTTTTGTCTTTGTTTTAGTGCCAAAAACATAACATATTATGAAAATGTTGACATTAACAAACTATTAACCTGAAATATCTAAAGAAAATTCAGCCCAATTTGAACTCTTTTCTTCCTGTTCTTCAGTGTTTAGTGTCTTTGTCGATCTGATCCTGAATGCACACAGACACATGATAAAATGAGGCAGAATATTGTTAAAATTGCACTTATTGTTCTTAAGAAATGTCAGTTTTTTCAGGTTATTCACATTTTTTTTGTTTGGATAGTTCATAAAAGTAAGTATTTTCATAATTTAATTGGGTTTTTGCACTAAAACAAAGACAAAAATTTGGAGTGGTCATTATTTCTAGGTTATTCTGTTATTATTTGACTGGTCCGGTCCACTGCAGATCAAATGGAGCTGAATGTGGAACCTGGAAGAACAGGAGTTTGAGAGCCCTGTTCTAAACCATCAACAGATGGACCAGTAGAAGGAAAGGAACAGTTAGAATATTCATCAAAAATTCAAAAATCTAAATTTCTCCAAACTGTGAACTGGATCTGAGCAGTCATTTGACCAGAGCAGACGTAGACCTGTCCTCCTCATGGACCATCAGCCTTTGAGCTCTGAACAGAAGTGGATCAGAGCAGGAAACTGACTGTAGATGTGGATGCGTCATCAGATCCAGTTCACCTGTGACTCTGCACTTTTCCTTCTGCTGCTCTGCAGTGGGAGGAGGATTTCAGAGTCTGGGATCTGCAGAGAAAACCTGAAATCTGACCGAAACTGAGGTTTGTTTGGAATGAGGCTAAACCGTCCAGACCCCCAGCATGTGTGGTGTGTGTGTGGGGGGGTGTCACTGTCATTCCCCCTACCTGCATGAGATTATACATATTCACTTTAAACTGTTCTCCATGTGTTGGTGCGTTGTAGTTGTTCTAGGTCATTGTGTGTCCATGTTCTTCTTGTTCTTTTTGGTTCTTTGGTGTCATTTGGATCTAGTTGATAGTCTGTGTTCACTTTGTGTCTGGTTGTAGACAGAGCCCCTCATTTCACTGACAAAAACATCCATCAGCTGATTCAAATACACACACTGGATCTGTCTATGCCCTGGAGAAATCTGACTATAGATTTACACTAAGGATGTAACAATATGAAAATTTCATATCACGGTTATTGTGACCAAAATTATCACGGTTATTATTATTATCACGGTATTATTGAAATTGTGCTCAAAGTGTTCAAAAATACTTAAACACACTGAAATAATTTAACCAAGTTGTATTTTAAAAAACAAAACAAAAATAAAATAATTGGTACAATGCACTATGTGCCTATTCTGTCTGTTTTTCAGTCCTTTTGATTTGGCCTTTATATACTATAGAAACAAATGTTTACTATACCCATGTTTGGGATCTGTTTTTTCAGCACAACTTCATCTATATCATCTGTCTGTTATTTTTTCACTTTAACCTACTATAAAAACACAAAAGGACAGAAAACACAAAAAATATATAAAATCCAATTTGAAAAATGTATATAATTTATTGCATAAATAACACACAGATGCTTAACGAACCTTTTCAAAGACTTCAAAAGTGAATATTGGTTCCAGATATTAGGTATAGACAATTAAAATTGTAATAAATTAGAACTATACTCAAATATTTGACATAAAAGCAGATCTTTACATAGGCATTTTTTCCCCTAAAAGTGCAGTAATCAAATACGGTTATCATGAAAATTAGAATTTGAACGCTAATACTAACTGTCTGTGATTTTACCACCGTTTATCGTTATACCGGTAATCGTTACATCCCTAATTTACACATATATACAAATACACAC
Organism: Sphaeramia orbicularis; assembly: GCF_902148855.1. NCBI lineage: Eukaryota > Metazoa > Chordata > Actinopteri > Kurtiformes > Apogonidae > Sphaeramia > Sphaeramia orbicularis. Next base: position 52,491,655 of record NC_043969.1, on the reverse strand, counting down.
ACTGGATCTGTCTATGCCCTGGAGAGATCTGATTATAGATTTACACACACACACACACACATACATATATATGTATGTATATATATATATATATATATATATATATATATATATATATATATATATATATATATATATATATATATATATATATATGCAGAGGATGTGGGAGAACTGGTTGTTCTGAAACTCCACATCTTCACTAAGACACAGTGTTTGAATACAGACATTCTGAAGCTGCTTTCAGACACACTGATGAGGTTCAGAGCTGAACCCAGACCCAGAACCATAGCTCATCTGAAGGGTGGTTTCACTATCATCCCCAAATATGGGCGTTGGGTACCAAGTCCACAGACAGACAGACTGAACACAAGGACAGATGAGAGGATGGAACCAGCAGATACCAGGTTGACCATCAGAGATCTGAGTCCAAAACAGAACAGTCCAAGGAACAGAGAAGAACCTGAACAGAACCATCAGACCTCCAGACCTCTAGAAGAGGACCGAGTCTGAAGGAGACACCGAGTCTGAAGGAGACACCGAGCAGGTGGACCAGAACCCAGTTCAGACAGACAGACAGATCAGGTCTATCTAGGTCTGTCCAGGTATCACATGGGGGTGCGTTCTGTACTGTACATTAGTGATGTGTGGATCAGCGGGTTACTGATGGGTCGGATCGGGTCAAATACCTCCACTAAAGCCCCACAGGTTGAAAAAAAAAACGACTCGTGCATCAGTACCGAACCATAAAGTGAAAGTGAAGATGTTTTACTAATTTTCCTTTTCCCTTCCTTCGGAAACTTTAATTTGAGGGAGCAGGATGTTTGTTTACCCCCCCCCCCCCCCCAGAACTTGGCCCAGATCAGCCCAATCTCATGACTAATTCTGATCTGATCCAATCCAATCTTCTAAAAAAATGCTAGGTGGATAGCAGATACCGATCTGTAGATCAGTATCAGCTACCCATCAATAACCCATCCCTAGTTTGTTTACGCTCAGGTTTGTTTATATTCAGGTTTGTTTACGTTCAGGTTTGTTTATATTCAGGTTTGTTTACGTTCAGGTTTGTTTATATTCAGGTTTGTTTACGTTCAGGTTTGTTTATATTCAGGTTTGTTTACGTTCAGGTTTGTTTATATTCAGGTTTGTTTACGTTCAGGTTTGTTTATATTCAGGTTTGTTTACGCTCAGGTTTGTTTATATTCAGGTTTGTTTACGTTCAGGTTTGTTTATATTCAGGTTTGTTTACGCTCAGGTTTGTTTATATTCAGGTTTGTTTACGCTCAGGTTTGTTTATATTCAGGTTTGTTTACGCTCAGGTTTGTTTATATTCAGGTTTGTTTACGTTCAGGTTTGTTTATATTCAGGTTTGTTTACGTTCAGGTTTGTTTATATTCAGGTTTGTTTACGTTCAGGTTTGTTTATATTCAGGTTTGTTTACGCTCAGGTTTGTTTATATTCAGGTTTGTTTACGTTCAGGTTTGTTTACGTTCAGGTTTGTTTATATTCAGGTTTGTTTACGTTCAGGTTTGTTTATATTCAGGTTTGTTTACGCTCAGGTTTGTTTATATTCAGGTTTGTTTACGCTCAGGTTTGTTGTGACACAGTGTGTTTAAGGTGGTGTAAGTGTGTTGTATTTAAGGTGGACTGACGTACCATAGTCTTTGGGCAGCGGTGCCTGGGCAGACTGGTGCACCATGGGTCGGCGCCGCTGCTCCTGGACTGGACTCTGGTACTCGTACAGTGGTTCTGGCTCCGCCTCTCTGATGGACAGCTCCTCCCCCTCCCCCTCCCCCTCCTCCTCTCTCTCCTCCCTCTCCTCCCTGTCCTCCTGCTCGTCCTCATCCTCGTTCTCCACCTCCGTTCTGTCCTCCGTCTCTCTCTCCTCGTCCAACTCGTACTCCTCCTCGTCTTCGTCCTCCTCTTCCTCCTCCTCCTCTTCCTCGGTCAGCGCCTCCTCCTCGTCTCTCTGGACCCGCCCCTCCTCCTGCTCCTCCCGGTCATGTCTCTCCTTCTCCTGCACCTCCAGGTTCTCCTCTTTAGTCATGATGAAGGCTGATGACGCTGGGCCTGGACACAAACACCACATTAAACCACATTCACTGGGTTCAAAGGTCAACCGGAACCATCGCAGAGCTGTGAGGTCAGAGCGGAATGATGTCACTGACTCCTGATGAACTGGACTGACAGCAGAACGGGTCAGAACAGGACAGAACAGGACAGAACGGGTCAGAACAGGACAGAACAGGACAGAACAGGACAGAACAGGTCAGAACAGGACAGAACAGGACAGAACAGGACAGAACAGGACAGAACAGGACAGAACGGGTCAGAACAGGACAGAACAGGACAGAACAGGACAGAACGGGTCAGAACAGGACAGAACGGGTCAGAACAGGACAGAACAGGACAGAACAGGACAGAACAGGACAGAACGGGTCAGAACAGGACAGAACAGGACAGAACAGGACAGAACGGGTCAGAACAGGACAGAACGGGTCAGAACAGGACAGAACAGGACAGAACAGGTCAGAACAGGTCAGAACAGGACAGAACAGGTCAGAACAGGACAGAACAGGTCAGAACAGGACAGAACAGGACAGAACGGGTCAGAACAGGACAGAACAGGACAGAACGGGTCAGAACAGGACAGAACGGGTCAGAACAGGACAGAACAGGACAGAACAGGACAGAACAGGACAGAACGGGTCAGAACGGGTCAGAAGCACAAAAGAATAACCTTTTAGGTCCAACATGTCAAAGGACTGTTCAGTTCCACATTTAATCCAAATCAATGCATGAAAACCATAAAAATAGAACAGAACATATCAGAATAGAATAGAACATATCAGAATAGAATAGAATAGAATAGAATAGAATAGAATAGAATAGAATAGAATAGAATAGAATAGAATAGAATAGATTGCCTTGTCATTGTGTGTTCTCTGACATTAGGAATGTTGGTTCAGTAAATACAACATGAATAAGCAGAACGTCTGTTCACTTTGATTCTCCTTCAGTCTAATCTAGTGTCAGACTGTTTTAAAGTTCCTGTTCTATAATTTAAATTAGATTGTCTTTGTGTCAGACTTATTCCATCTACATTTATATGTGAAAGTACTCAGATATTAGAACTGCACAAGGACATGTGACCTGGAAACTGGAGGTCAAAGGTCAACTATGTTCAATGTTCTACTGTTGCAGATGTAAACACAGGAGAAATGAGGAGCAGATATGTGAATGAATGAATGAAAACACAGAATGACATTATGACTATGAACAGACAGACAGACGGATAGATGGATGGAGAGACAGACAGACAGACAGACAGACAGACAGACGGACAGACAGACAGACAGACGGACAGACAGATAAACAGATGACAAAACCATTACAGCACCCCTTTGGCCAGACGTTGGCTGAGGTTTAAAAACACCAATACATCAGACAAAATGATAGAGAATATAAAATTAGGAAAAATTTAAAGTAAGATGAAAAAATTTGACATAAATTTTTACAAAAGGTAAAATAAGAATAGAACTAAAAGTGGAATAAAATGAAAATAGCCATAAAATATGAATAGACAAAATATTAGCATTATTAACAGTATTTAGATCTATGAAAGTCTATACAAACAGTGCATTTGTGTTTAAATACATATGAATAAATATTGGCTTGTTATTGCCAGAATGTAGAATTAGACGGAATACAGGATTATTGGATGAGTTATTGTACATAATTCACATTTTTCACATTAATATTCATAGTCCAGACATCTGGTCTAGACCTACCTTCTAAATCCAACAGAAAGGATTCAAAACATCGTAAAAACCTTAACTTACAGTGTTTAAAGTTAATGTTTTGATGTGTAATGTTAAAATCATACAAAGGTAAATTCAAAATATAATTAAAAAAAAAACCAAAAAACAAGCAGAGCCATTTTCAGCTGAATGTTCTGTATTCTGTTGGATGTATTTGACTGTTTTCTCACATATAGAATCAAATTACTGCAAACTAACAACACATTTCTTTTATTTTTAGTTACTATTCTGTCTCCAAACACCTGATTAATCCACTAAATGTACAGAATCTGTCAAGAAACCAACATCTGTCTGCACAGAAGCAGCTGTTAGTGTCTGTTAGCATCTGCTAATCCCAACAGAACAGCTGTGAATCAGCTGATCCGAACTCTAAGAGGCAGGGTTGGTTGGTTGGTTGGTTGGTTTGGTCCGTTCACACTGTGCATCAGTAGAACAGAAGTTCTGTTCAGCTCCATAAGAGGAGGACACACTGACTGGAGCTGAACAGGCTAATGCTAATGCTAATGCTAAAAGGGGCCCAAAAGGGTCATGCTAATGGTGTAGAATATAAAACAATATGATGTGTGATTTAAGGTTCCAAATTAAAGCAGGTTAAGGGTTAAAGGTGGACGTTTGGGTCTTTAAGGGTTAAAGGTGGACGTTTGGGTCTTTAAGGGTTAAAGGTGAATGTTTGGGTCTTTAAGGGTTAAAGGTGAATGTTTGGGTCTTTAAGGGTTAAAGGTGGACGTTTGGGTCTTTAAGGGTTAAAGGTGAATGTTTGGGTCTTTAAGGGTTAAAGGTGAATGTTTGGGTCTTTAAGGGTTAAAGGTGAATGTTTGGGTCTTTAAGGGTTAAAGGTGGACGTTTGGGTCTTTAAGGGTTAAAGGTGAATGTTTGGGTCTTTAAGGGTTAAAGGAGGACGTTTGGATCTTTTGAGGTCATTTCCTGTGTAAATACGTTGGTTTATGTAATTTGCATGAACACATCATTAACCATCGAAGCACAGCTGAGACACGACGAAGCTTATGCAACACAATGTGAGTCAGAGACACAAACTGATACGAAAGCATGAACACACACCAGAGCTGAATACAGACGACAGAAACACAACAAATGAATAAAAATATACAAAATAATAAAGAAGGTGCAAAAAAATGTACAAAAATTAAATAAAAAAGAGTGAGCAATAAGCAATAAATGAACAAAAACTGCCAAATTAACCCATAAAATGAACAAAAACTAATAAAAACCAACAAAATTATAAGTAACAGGAACAAAATAAACCCCAAACTGAACAAAATGTATTAAAAACAAACGACAAATGACAGTGGACGGAAACACTTGGTTTTATATACATTAAATAATAAATAAAATTAACAAAAATTATTTAGAAATTACAAAATATATAATTACAAAAAATGGACTGAAATGAAGGTTAAAAAAAGAAAGAAAAGAAAAAACAAACTGAACAAAAACAGCCAACGTGATCAATAAAATGAACAAAATGAATAATAAAATAATCACTCACGTAGTTTGATAAATGACAGTGAATGTAGATCCTTTATTTATGGAAAAGGATAGATTTTTGCTGAAAATGTCCCGTTTTCTTCAGTTCCCTCTGTTTTTAATAAAATAACCTTTAAATTTCCTCTGAAATGAACATCTACATGATCAGTGAATTAAATATAGAAAATACAGGATTTACACTGAAACATGTCAAACACAGAGAAGAACATTCGACTAACTGTAGATAAATGACCTGGTAATGGTTCATACGTCAGCCAGCTGTGACCACAGCTGTGGGAGCTGAAGGGTTAAGCATGTCAAAGCTGAAGGAGCACGTGACACACTGAGGCCGGACAAATGAACAGAATAAAAAAAAAAAAAAAACACTGAGGCCGGACAAATGAACAGAATAAAAAAACAAAAACACTGAGGCCGGACAAATGAACAGAATAAAAAAAAAAAAACACTGAGGCCGGACAAATGAACAGAATAAAAAAAAAAAAAACACTGAGGCCGGACAAATGAACAGAATAAAAAAACAAAAACACTGAGGCCGGACAAATGAACAGAATAAAAAAAAAAAAAAAACACTGAGGCCGGACAAATGAACAGAATAAAAAAAAAAAACACTGAGGCCGGACAAATGAACAGAATAAAAAAAAAAAAAAAACACTGAGGCCGGACAAATGAACAGAATAAAAAAAAAAACACTGAGGCCGGACAAATGAACAGAATAAAAAAAAAAAAAAAAAAAAAAAAAAAAAAAAAACATCTAAGTGATCAGTGGAAAACTGGAGCTGAAGGTTTGGATTCAAGTCTGAGGTTTGATGGAGTCATGATGAAGAGGAGGAGGAGGAGAGGAGGAGAGAAGGAGAGGAGGAGAGAGGAAGAGGAGGAGAGGAGGAAGAGGAGGCAGAAGAGGAGAGGAGGAGGAGAGGAGGAGAGGAGGAAAGGAGGAAGAGGAGGCAGAAGAGGAGAGGAGGAGAGGAGGAAGAGGAGGCAGAAGAGGAGGAGAGGAGGGGAGAGGAGAGAAGAAGAGGAGGAGGAGAGGATGCCATGGCATCCTCCTCTTCTTCTCTCCTCCTCCTCCTCCTCCTCCATCATCAGCCTCCATTTTAAGACACAACCACCAAAACGCCGCAAAAAACACCGTCAAACCCCCGCACGCACACGCGCACGCGCACAGAATCCATCCGCCATCACTGAACCGACCCCATCTTCCACGCGCGTCTGTTTGGGCCAATGTGCGTAGCAGGAAAAAAAACGCCCCACTGCCAAACAATGAAGCGCACGCACACGCACGAAAGGCAAGAGCACGCGCATGTGTCCGCATTCGGGACCCGTTTCCACGCATTTCCACGGACTGGGCTCATTCTGGAGGATGTCAGCGGCCGTCGGAACCAGGGAGGCGGATGTGACGGGCTTTGTTTGGAACTACGCCCGTGCACCTGCCTCCGCGCACGGGCGTCACCAAACACCGACACACGCGCACGAGCACAGATCACAGTAAACACACAGTAAAAAAACACAGAGTAAAGGTGGTTTTACCTGGAAACAAGCCGCGGGTGTGACGGTGTCGTCGACTGTCTCCGCTCCGGTCCGCAGCTCTGACTCTAGCTCCTCCCACTGAGTCTAGACCCACCCATCAACCCCCCCCCCCCCCCCCCCCCCCCCCCCCCATTGACGACACAGACGCATTTTACGCATTGATGTGATAATAACGGCTCCGACTTCAGTGAATAAACGCCTGAAAAAAAAGATGAAAAGAAAGAAGACAGGAAAAATAAACCCACAGATGACACTGACCTTTGACCTTTGGATCCTTCAGGGACGGTCAGTGGTGGGCGGGGCTTTGTGGAGCCCCCCCCCAGCGGACACACATGATCTCAGACATTCATTTGGCAAGTGATGAATCTATCGATGATTTTCCTTGATTCAATTCCATTAAATAATTATTTGAATCAGCAAAATTACAGTAACAAAAACAACAACAACAACAACAACAACAATAATAATAAAATAATAAAAACAACATCAATAATAATAATAATAATAATAATAATAATAATAAAAACAACAACAACAACAACAACAACAATAATAATAATAATAATAATAATAATAATAAGAAGAAGAAGAAGAAGAAGAAGAAGAAATATTAAGAATGTGAAACAAATGTGTGAAAATGAATAACAGCTTGTCTTTTATTCCAGAACCAGAAACAACCATGAAAAGTACAAAAGTAGAAGTATATATAAACATATGTGTGTACATCTAAATACTAACCCCAGTCCCATCAGTGTTCAGTGTGTCTGTAAATGTGTGTAGATATAAACTGGTCCAGTCCAGTCCAGTTCCCTCTCTAACTCTAATCTGTCACTGAGTCTGAAACACATTCAGATCTAACTTTCATGATGACGTAACCCTTATTCAGTGTAAATAAACCCATGTGTGACCACAGCCTTTTCTAAGTGTTTATTGTGAACATTGGATTAAAACAGTACCGGTTCTTCAGTCCTGTTCTCAACAGGCTGGTATGACTTCAGTTTTCCACCAGATGTCACTGGCACCAAGGAATGGAGACTTTCTCAGCTCAACTATTACTAAATAATTATATATAATAATATTATATAATGTAATATTATTATATACTATTGATAATATATATATTACTATTTATGAAAACCTCAGTGGTTCACCTACACCTACACCTACCCTAACTGTAAATGTCCCTATGGGATGAATAAAGTATCTCTCTCTCTCTCTCTCTCTCTCTCTCTCTCTCCTAACCCCTGGTCCTACCCTTCCTTGCCCTAACCCAATAGAAGTGGGTGGTACTTTCACTTACCTTCAGAGTTCACCTGTGGGGGCGTGGTCTGTGTAGGTGTTCATCCATATGCAGTCTGTAGTTTTGGACATCTTCTCATGTGAACTTGATATTCTGGTCCACTGAGTTGAAGGTGAAGGTGTCCACGGATGTACTCAGAGTCCTGTGGTCCACGTCTTCCATGTATATGTTGGTTACTATGGGGACACTGGGGAATGTGTGGTTCTGTTGGTGAGTGTGTGGTTCTGTTGGTTCCATCTGGTTCCTTCGTTACTTCCTTGACCTTGCTGAGGAAATCCTGTGTTTTGGACTTGGTACCGTGTGTGTCCAACCAAACGGGCCCAGAAGGTCATCAGATGTTTGAAAGGTTGTAGGTGTTTGAGTTGATACTGGATTAATGCCCACACAGACCACTCCCCCACAGGTTGGTAGGTTCAGCCCCCCCCCCCTTCAACCAGTCCAGTAGAAGAACCACCAAGAAGAACGCTGACCTGGACAAATGAGAACCTCCACAGACAAACATCTACACACTGACGTATGGACTCACATTTAGTCACATGGAACTGTAACTGGACGTTCATTCAGTATTCAATAAATCTGTGTCATTTTGTCCAATCATATTAACCTAACTTAGACGTTAGTTGATGTTTCCATATTTGTTCTTCCTTCAGAGGTGGTTCCTCATATAGAAGGATTTACTACATATTCAAAGATGAGCAGTGTTTAGAACTTCCTGTCAGCCATCTTGGTTATGAGTAAAAATAAACACACTTCCGTGTCTGTCCACTAGTGGTCAGTGTCTCTGATGATGGACCAGCGTCCACTGTGTTGGCTGATATGAACTAAAAGAACCAAACCAGGAATATACAAGAGAACAGCAGAACAGCTGGAGAACAGAGGAACCCTGGACAGGGGAGGGTTCCTGTTTCAGTCCCTGGACATTTGTCAGGTTCTGTCTGAGTCTTTCACCGTCTCCAAACCTCTGAGGACACTGAGTTAGATGAGTTTAGACAAAAGTGTAAGTTCTAGTAGCAGCAGAACAGCAGATGCACAAATATAAGAAACATTACAAGACAAAAAGGAAACAAAAGACTAAGAACAATAACTATAAATAAGTTAAAATAATAAATACATACATACATACATAAATAAATAAATAAATAAATAAATAAATAAATTTGCACATTAGAAAGTAAGTTTGGGGAAAAAATAGTAATAACAGATAATTAAAAAAAAAAACAATGATTAAATTATATATATGTTTTAATAATTGTAGATTTGGATTAATAATAGCAGAACTACAAATAATAATAATAATAATAATAATAATAATAATAATAATAATAATAATAATAATAATAATCCCTTTTCTCTGTTTACATTTTACACTAATTCATCAGTGTTTCATTTTTCCATCTGAACATAATAAATCATCTGTTTATTTGTCGTCATTTGTGAAATTAAATGAATTTCCTGTTTTATCTTTAGCGTCGTGTTTCAGAGTAAAAGACATTTCAATTAATCTGAGAATTCACTGCCTCTGATTATGACACTGATGAATGAATCCTGATGAATTCTAATCTTTATTAACATGATCCTTTTGTAAACATTCCCAAAGTTCCATTTCTACATGGAATTAAGCTAAAGACATTGAACGTATGCATAAACAGCAGAAGAAGGAGCTGAAGTCCATGATAACACTGGAATCTTTATTGACAGATTTATACAGATGCAACAGTCCCATGTGGGCCGTGTTTGTCCAGCAGACAAACACAAACTGAAGTTATGAAAAACGGTGAAAAGCAGTCAGTCCCACTGTACAAAAAGTGACCATCATTCATGTACTTGGAAGGGCAGTGAGTGAAAAGAGGGTGGAGCCAAGCAGATCTACGTCTGACGAACCAGAATGAACACAACACGACTCAGAGGAATCACACGCATCTACATCTGAAACAGGAAAACTGGAAATAGAGTAAAAATCTGCAGGATTTACTTATATTCACACCTTAGTTTTATAATTCCACAGACGAGATGGAAGAGGTGAAGGTACGGCGGCATTTTAGGACCAAAAAGAAAAGAAAAACAGACAGTACGAGAAGAAAGTCGTAACATACTGAGATCAAACCTGCGATTTTACAAGATTAAAGTTGTAAAATTAGGAGAATAAAGTTGCAGTTTAAAAAACAAAATCATAATTTAATGAAAATAATGTCATTCTTTTATGAGATTGAAGTCATAATATTATGAAAATAAAGTCGTAATATTATTAAAATATAAAATCGTAGTTTTTTTTTTAATCATAATTTAATAAAAATGTCGTACTTTTATGAGATTAAAGTCATAATATTATGAGAATAAAGTTGTAATATTAGGAGAATAAAGTCGCAGTTTAAAAAAACTCTTAATTTAATGAAAAAAATGTCATATTTTTATGAGATTAAAGTAATATTTCTAAAATAAATTCTCAATGGTGTGATAAAAGTCCTCATTTATAAATCTTAATCCTTGTTGATGACAGTTTCCAGTTACAGCGAATGCAACAAACGAAGCATCAGCGTTCACTTCTGTTGGAGTGGACGACTAATGCTAATGTGTTGATGGTGGGCGGGGCTAATAGTCTCAGGATTTGGTGGGCGGGGCTAATAGGCTCAGTATTTGTCCTTCGTGTGTAAACCCCAAACGAAAGTAGAACCTCACAGAATGTTCCAGTTCTACATCATGTGACCAGTGGGTACGACTGTATTCTGGAAATTAGGATATTTTTCACCTGTTTTTAAATTGCGACGTTATTCTGGTAAAATTCTGACTCTTTGTATTTTGTATTTGATTTATTCCCATAAAATGACAGGTTTAATGTGTATATTTCACGCCTTTATTCCCATAGTAACATGTGTGTTTATTTTCCTCCGTGGTCCTAATCCGCCGTCGTATGAAGGGGCTCAACAGTCAGAGTTAAATAAAGGACGCAGACAGAACTGCAGCTTCACGGACACAGTTCACAGCTGAATCTGACAGGGGGCGCTGTGTCCCACATACGCTTCACATATTATTACGTCATCACTGGAGCTCGAGGATTTCAGTTTGATTTGACTTTGGATTTGAAATATGTGAAAAAAACCATGTGTGGGAAAACTTTAGATGAATCATAAGGACTTATTTCTGATATTCTAACATTTAACCCTCTGCTGTCCTGCACATACAGCTCAGTTTAATCACCTAAAACACCTGATGTGAGCAGGGTTGGAATAATATCATGGACATCAACTTCAGCCATAAAAAATACCAAATACTTAAAAACATTCATATTTTTAACCCTTTAAATGACATGTTTGTAATGTAAACAAATTGTGTATTACATATTTTTGATGCAAAAAACACAAAAATGTTTTTTCTTTCTCAATATTCTACAAATGAATTGTATTGTTATATATAAATTGTATTATTGTATTGTCCCAGAGCCAATCATGAACTCATTCTCCTCTTGTTTATGTTTTTTTTTTTTTTTTTTTTTTAACTTATTCTCCTCTTGTTTCCACAGTACTGTGCTCATATATGGAGTATACTTCAGTTCATTCTTTTCATTTTTCTACCACAGTACTGTGGCAGCTGATGGAAGAAACCACTAATTAGTGATCGTTTATAGTACAGAATAGGAATGACTGTTCTAAATACTCTATATGTTGTTTTATGGTGTTCTTCGCTCTGGACGCTGGAGAAGGTGGGCGGGGCTACATGCTAGATAGATGTGATAGTGTCCAGTGTGACTTCAGGTCTGTTTGAAAATCTTAAAACCAAAAAAAAATATTCCAACTGGGGCTTGAACCCTACATTGAAGTCCGATACGTTACCAAGTGAACTAAACATCATCTGTAGCTGAAGTCGACCTATTCGTCTTATGACTCCCTTGGTACTTTTCAGGACATACATGACGGTCTAGACATGATATAAGGAGGGCTCTGATTGGCTCTGTGGAAACAGACAAACTGATATTTCGTGCCACAGTACTGTGTCAGTAGACACTTCATTATTTATTACCTCTGCCAGGAGGTATTGTGATCACTTTGCTTTGTGTGTTAGTTTGTTTGCGTGTTTGTTTGTTTGTTTGTTTGTTTGCAACTTTACAGGAAAACTCTTCCACCCATCTTTCCCATATCTTCCCCACAGATAGGCCTAGGCCCTGGGACCAGCCCATTACATTTTGGTCCCAGTAGGCCAAAGTTCAAGGTCACAGCAAGGTCACAACATCTACAATTTTCCTATCTCTCATCATTGAGCAATTTTCCAAAATTCATAAGAAATTCAAAACGACTCAGATTTGCCTCCGATTTGATCCACCTGTAGCTTAGAACAATATCTTGTATCTGGAACTAAATTATCCACATCCGCTGTGGAATGTGGACTCTGTGGACGTTTACATTTGACAATGAAAATCCCATTTACGTCACATTTTTCATTATAACTCAACAAATATTGATTGGAATTTTATATAATTTGACATACACATGACTGGTACCAAGCTTCAACTTTTTCTGCTGTATGGAACAACCTGGACCTGGTGTATTTTGTACTCACTTGGTAGAAGGGTGTTAGTGTAGGAATTTAACACTGTTTATTGTGGGATGGATTTAGTGGATGGACAAAAATGAATTCAGACTGTAAAATAATCTGAACTTTAATAACAGGAAGTGGAAGGTGTGCTTCATATGTTCACCTGGACACCAGAAGGTTAAAAGTCACAGCAGGTTTATTTATTTGATCAAACATATGTTAAAAGGTCGAAGTGTTAACGTTTGGTCCTCGGGTGTGTCCTCAGTGAAGTTACAGGTTCTACTGGCCCGCTTTATTTTGGACTGTTGAAGGTCATGTGATCGTTTACTTACATCCACAATATACAGAAAAGGTAAAAACGACTACTTATTGTGCAGCTCACATGGTTCCACAGCAGATCTGATCTCCTCCACCCGTCTGAACTGGACCCACTGGAGTTACTCTGGTTTGGGTTTCATCCATTCAACGGTCGACAGAGAACTGTCAGAACCCGGGTCAGAACCGAACCGACAGACGGATGAAACCCAACCCGGTGTTCGGTTCTAAAATGGACCAGGACGGACCAGATTCAGTCCACGTGGGTTCAGACTTCCAGGATTAGATCAGGTCTGGACTGGAACGCATCCACAACTGCAGCTTTATTGCCAGTGTAAACCCAGTTTGTGGTATCCATGGCAACCGGGCACCAGGTGCAGTTACTCTGACACTTTGACCCGGAACGTCACACGACCTAGAAACTTGTCCCTTTCGTCGTTATTTCGCAGATCGGTCCCTTCCAACTTACATTCCACCGTCTGCTCCACGTTGAAGTCGTCTTTAGTCAACAGCAGTTTGACAGCGACCAGAGGTTGGACATAGTCCGGCTGTCCAAGAGAGACGGACAGTTAAAATGGACAAAGAGAGACGGACAGTTAATATGGACAAAGAGAGATGGACAGTTAATATGGACACAGAGAGACGGACAGTTAATATGGACACAGAGAGACGGACAGTTAATATGGACAAAGAGAGATGGACAGTTAATATGGACACAGAGAGACGGACAGTTAATATGGACACAGAGATGGACAGTTAATATGGACAAAGAGAGACGGACAGTTAAAATGGACAAAGAGAGACGGACAGTTAATATGGACAAAGAGAGACGGACAGTTAATATGGACAAAGAGAGATGGACAGTTAATATGGACACACAGATGGACAGTTAATATGGACACAGAGATGGACAGTTAATATGGACAAAGAGAGACAGACAGTTAATATGGACACACAGATGGACAGTTAATATGGACACAGAGAGACGGACAGTTAATATGGACACAGAGAGACGGACAGTTAATATGGACAAAGAGACAGACAGTTAATATGGACAAAGAGACAGACAGTTAATATGGATAAAGAGAGACAGACAGTTAATATGGACAAAGAGAGACGGACAGTTAATATGGACAAAGAGAGACGGACAGTTAATATGGACAAAGAGACAGACAGTTAATATGGACAAAGAGACAGACAGTTAATATGGACAAAGAGAGACAGACAGTTAATATGGACAAAGAGAGACGGACAGTTAATATGGACACAGAGACAGACAGTTAATATGGACAAAGAGACAGACAGTTAATATGGACAAAGAGACAGACAGTTAATATGGACAAAGAGACGGACAGTTAATATGGACAAAGAGAGACAGACAGTTAATATGGACAAAGAGACAGACAGTTAATATGGACAAAGAGACAGACAGTTAATATGGACAAAGAGACAGACAGTTAATATGGATAAAGAGAGACAGACAGTTAATATGGACACAGAGAGACGGACAGTTAATATGGACAAAGAGACAGACAGTTAATATGGACAAAGAGACAGACAGTTAATATGGACAAAGAGAGACGGACAGTTAATATGGACAAAGAGAGACAGACAGTTAATATGGACACAGAGACAGACAGTTAATATGGACAAAGAGAGACAGACAGTTAATATGGACAAAGAGACAGACAGTTAATATGGACAAAGAGAGACGGACAGTTAATATGGACAAAGAGACAGACAGTTAATATGGACAAAGAGAGACGGACAGTTAATATGGACAAAGAGACAGACAGTTAATATGGACAAAGAGAGACGGACAGTTAATATGGACAAAGAGACAGACAGTTAATATGGACAAAGAGAGACGGACAGTTAATATGGACAAAGAGACAGACAGTTAATATGGACAAAGAGAGACAGACAGTTAATATGGACAAAGAGACAGACAGTTAATATGGACAAAGAGAGACGGACAGTTAATATGGACAAAGAGACAGACAGTTAATATGGACAAAGAGAGACGGACAGTTAATATGGACAAAGAGACAGACAGTTAATATGGACAAAGAGAGACGGACAGTTAATATGGACAAAGAGAGACAGACAGTTAATATGGACAAAGAGAGACAGACAGTTAATATGGACAAAGAGACAGACAGTTAATATGGACAAAGAGAGACGGACAGTTAATATGGACAAAGAGACAGACAGTTAATATGGACAAAGAGAGACAGACAGTTAATATGGACAAAGAGACAGACAGTTAATATGGACAAAGAGACAGACAGTTAATATGGACAAAGAGAGACAGACAGTTAATATGGACAAAGAGACAGACAGTTAATATGGACAAAGAGAGACAGACAGTTAATATGGACAAAGAGACAGACAGTTAATATGGACAAAGAGAGACGGACAGTTAATATGGACAAAGAGACAGACAGTTAATATGGACAAAGAGACAGACAGTTAATATGGACAAAGAGAGACAGACAGTTAATATGGACAAAGAGAGACGGACAGTTAATATGGACACAGAGACAGACAGTTAATATGGACAAAGAGACAGACAGTTAATATGGACAAAGAGACAGACAGTTAATATGGACAAAGAGAGACAGACAGTTAATATGGACAAAGAGACAGACAGTTAATATGGACAAAGAGACAGACAGTTAATATGGACAAAGAAAGACGGACAGTTAATATGGACAAAGAGACGGACAGTTAATATGGACAAAGAGAGACGGACAGTTAATATGGACAAAGAGAGACGGACAGTTAATATGGACAAAGAAAGACGGACAGTTAATATGGACAAAGAAAGACAGACAGTTAATATGGACAAAGAAAGACGGACAGTTAATATGGACAAAGAGACGGACAGTTAATATGGACAAAGAGAGACAGACAGTTAATATGGACAAAGAGACAGACAGTTAATATGGACAAAGAAAGACGGACAGTTAATATGGACAAAGAGACGGACAGTTAATATGGACAAAGAAAGACGGACAGTTAATATGGACAAAGAGACGGACAGTTAATATGGACAAAGAGAGACGGACAGTTAATATGGACAAAGAAAGACGGACAGTTAATATGGACAAAGAAAGACGGACAGTTAATATGGACAAAGAGACGGACAGTTAATATGGACAAAGAGAGACAGACAGTTAATATGGACAAAGAGACGGACAGTTAATATGGACAAAGAGAGACAGACAGTTAATATGGACAAAGAGACGGACAGTTAATATGGACAAAGAGAGACAGACAGTTAATATGGACACAGAGACGGAGAGTTAATATGGACACAGAGACGGAGAGTTAATACTATGAGTGAAGGACTGTCTCCAGTGTTTCCTGTCCATCTGAGGGTCCACACACACATGTCAAACATTATTCTTTTTACTCACATGTGCTTTTTTTCCATAGTACGGGAAAAACATCTTATCCAGACGTCCTTCTGAAGGAAAGTACTGCATCTGTAGAGGACTGTCCCTCTGGAAGAAAAACACAGCGACTCAGGACCATTTAAGGATCACAGATATCCACCAACCATCCACCAGACATCCACCAACCATCCACTAAGTCAAGTCAAGGAGTCAGATGTGAAAACACTCACTACGTTTGAACAACATTTCGGAATCATTCAACCAATCCCTGGATCACAGGAGGACGGACCAATTTCACCATCAATGTCAGGTCCAGCTGGGACGGCCTATGTCTCAACGGGATCAGCACTGGACAGCACTATAGCTACGTGTACCTTAAGAATAAGTTCAGCACTGGACAGCGCTACAGCTACATGTGCTTTAAGAACAGGTTCAGTACTGGACAGCGCTATGGTTACCTGTGCCTTGAGAACAGGTTCAGCACTGGACAGCGCTATGGTTACCTGTGCCTTGAGAACAGGTTCAGCACTGGACAGCGCTACAGCTACATGTGCTTTAAGAACAGGTTCAGCACTGGACAGCGCTATGGTTATGTGTGCCTTAAGAACAGGTTCAGCACTGGACAGCGCTACAGCTACATGTGCTTTAAGAACAGGTTCAGTACTGGACAGCGCAAAGACAGCTGTGTCCTGCTCACAGGCAGAAGACGGTGGCTGTATTTTGTGGAGCTCACTGTGTCTCTAGGTTCTAAATGTAACAGCTCAGACTGGTTTTGTACTGACTTTTGGAAGGGCACAATGCAGTAGAGCAAATACATGAGGCCTGTACAGAACAAAACAGAGAAAAAAAATGGCTCCTTCTCCCAGGTATTAGCTGGCTCCTGTCATTAACTTGAAAGAGCCGCCGTTACGTTAGCATCTGATACATCACTATTACTCACACTGGTAACGTTATGTCAGTGCACTTCAGTAATGAGAACATTGTTTGTCTTCTGCCACCTGTTCTATGTTCTCAGTCAAATCAGGTATAAATGTGTGAAGTCATGCCTTTGTTTGGAGTAATAGAATAATGGAGTGAACTGGACTTCCTATCTATTATCAATAGTAATAATATCAACATCTTCAACTTTTTAAGTTCATGATTATATCAGGCCATGCCCCCACATATGATGACATCAGCATACGTACATGTATACAGACATGAGTTTATCAGGGCACGCCCACATATGATGACATCAGCACATACAGAGACATGATGACATCAGCTGGATCGATGCTAAAATAAACTACACTATGTGTAGGGGGTGGGGCTTGTGTTTGGAACCACCTGTTTATATTTATTTCACAGACCTGAGGAGACAATCTGATTATTTTATATGTTATTTACAGCCAAGGCCAATTCCAGAACTTCAAAAATATGATAAAAAATGAATAACTGTTGAATTCTGACCTAAAACAAACTGTAAAATAATCTGAGCTTTAATAACAGGAAGTGGAAAGTGTGTTTAATATGTTCACCTGGACACCAGAGGGTTAATAATAATGAATAAAGATTGAAAAAAGTCAATAATAAAACACAACACATAAACACCTGACATCTGATTGGTCAATAACCAATAACCCTAAATATCAGCTGATAATGAATGTCAGTTTAAGCTGTATTTCTTTTAATCCTATTAGTTTCTTGACACAGTCTAACCCAGGGCTGTCAAACTCATTTTAGTTCAGTTCCACATTCAGCTAAATTTGATCTGAAGTGGGCCGAACCAGTAAAATAATAACATAATAATAATATATAAATGTCAGCTCCAAAATTTTCTCTATGTTTTAGAGTAAGTAAAATTAAACAATGAAAAGGTTTACATCTACAAATTATCCTTTCAAACAATGTGATTAACATGAACAAACTCAAAAAATAATTGTAATTTTAACAATATTATGCTTCAATTTATCATTTACACATGTTCATTACAACTTACAGATCACAGAGGATCTACAAATACACAAAAACATTTAACATCAGGCAGAATATTGTTAAAATTGGACGTACTTCTCTTAAAAATTTAATTTTAGTGTAAAAACATGAAAATATTTACATTTACAAAGAGAGAAATTTGGAGTTGAGAGTATTTACAGATTATTATTATTGTATTTTACTGAATCCTGCCCACTTCAGATGGAATTGGTCTGAATGTGGAACTTGAACTAAAATGATTGTTAACATCTTAGTGTAATTTTTGCATTTCACAAATTCATCCCAGGGGCCGGACTGGACCCTTTGGCGGGCTGGATTTGGCCCCCAGGCCGCATGTTTGACACCTGTGGTCTAACCCTATAAATACACCAACAGTCTGTCTGCATCTGTGTGGACGAACACATACACACACACAGACCATCACACATACCTGCACGTATCGCCATGGTAACCAAATCAGTGCACCTGTAAGGGTTAAATGTGTGCCGTCAGTCCGTCTGTGCTGTGTGTTACCTTAGCGGTGCAGTTGATGTAAGGATCTCCATGAGGTTTCAGGCCGATCACCTTCAGAGGATCACAAACATTTATGTCAATGAAACGTCACATCTGAACAAAACGAAACGTACGTTATTTAGAAATTAGAAGGAGATCTGTCTGTCTGTCTGTCTGTCTGTCTGTCTGTCCTTTTTGTTCATTGTGCTACTGTTTTATGTTTATTTTTGTCTATTTTGTTCAGTTTTCATGACTCCGCCCCCAAAGGGGAGACAAGGAGTTTTGGTTTTGGTTCAGTTTGTTGTTTGACAGAGGGTTAGTACACTGGTCTGTCTGTCTGTTTGTCCTCTATCGGTCTCATTTCTATCATTATTGATTGTCCTATTGTTTGTTCATATTCTCTAATCGATCTGATCAGTTTTTTCCAATATTAGACCAAAGTTCAACACATGGATATTTCACCAGAACTTCTGTCAAAATCATCGTATCGACTTCAAACCAAAGCCAAATGGTTAATTTTTCCGTTCTCCATCTGATGGTTTGCATCATGACATTGTAAATATCCAGGGTGGGGGGGTGGGGGGGCACATTTCAAATATCTGTAATATTCACCAATCTTCATCTGATCAAACCTAAATTTAACAGTAACATCTGTGTTCCACTTCCTTCACATACGACACATTTACAAACTCTAGGTTTTTCACTGTAACTCCCTCAATTTTGCAGATGAAAAAAAATAACTAGTATCAGATTAAAAAGAGTGAAAATATCAGCCACTGTCTGTCTGTCTGTCTGTCTGTCTGTCTGTCTGTCTGTCTGTCTGTCTGTCTGTCCCCTGTGTGTCCATCTGTCTGTCTCCATGCGTCCATCTGCTCTGTACTGACCCGGTTCATCTTGATAATGATGCAGGGGTGTCCCTCGGTGAATCCGAAGCTGGTGTCTGGCAGACCTGAACACTGTCGGAGCCGACTGCGTTTGAACTGGCACACCTTCTTCACCTCCTCTTTGTCCTGTTCCGTGTATTCTCCAACCAGACAAAGGTCGTTCCGCTCCTGGATGCTGTCGTTGTATTCTGCAGGATAGAACCACATTTCAGCTCAGACACAAAGACACAGTCAAACTATGGGATGGACACACGTCCACATGTCCACCACACGTCCTATAGGTAGAAGAGCATCATGGGAAATATTTAACAAAGGCACAATCGGAACAGAGGACCACCAAGTCCACAGGTCAACACAGAAACCCCCTTTCATCTGAAGGGTTAGGGTTAGGCTGGTATATGGATTATCCATCCATCCATCCATCCATCCATCCATTATCTTCTGCTTATCCGGGGCCGGGTCGCGGGGGTAACAGTCTAAGCAGGGATGCCCAGACTTCCCTCTCCCCAGACTCCTCCTCCAGCTCTTTTGGGGGGACCCCGAGGCGTTCCCAGGCCAGCCCAGAGACATAGTCTCTCCAACGTGTCCTGGGTCTTCCCCGAGGTCTCCTCCCGGTGGGACATGCCTGGAACACCTCCCCAGGGAGGCCTCCAGGAGGCATCCGAAACAGGTGCCCGAGCCACCTCAGCTGGTTCCTCTGGATGTGGAGGAGCAGCGGCTCTACTCCGAGCTCCTCCCTGGTGACTGAGCTCCTCCCCCTATCCCTAAGGGTGCGCCCAGCCACCCGACGGAGGAAACTCATTTCGACCGCTTGTATCCGGGATCTTGTCCTTTCGGTCCTGACCCAAAGCTCATGACCATAGGTGAGGGTAGGAACGTAGATTGACCAGTAAATCCAGAGCTTCTCCTCTCGGCTCAGCTCCTTCTTCACCACAACAGACCGGTACAGCGACTGCATCACTGCAGACGCTGCACCGATCCGTCTGTCAATCTCATGCTCCATCCTTCCCTCACTCGTGAACAAGACCCCAGATACTTAAACTCCTCCACTTGGGGCAAAGACTCCCCACCGACCCGGAGAGGGCAGACCACCTTTTTCCTGTCGAGAACCATGGCCTCGGATTTGGAGGTGCTGATCCTCATCCCGCTCACTTCACACTCGGCTGCAAACCGCCCCAGGGCACGCTGAAGGTCCAGGTTTGATGAGGCCAACAGAACAACATCATCTGCAAAAAGCAGAGACGAAATCCTGCGGTCCCCAAACCGGACCCCCTCCGGCCCCTGGCTGCGCCTAGAAATTCTGTTCATAAAAATTATGAACAGAACCGGTGACAAAGGGCAGCCCTGCCAGAGTCCCACATGGACCTGGAACAGGTCTGACTTACTGCTGGCAATAAGAACCAGGCTCCTGCTTCGGTCATACAAGGACCAGACTGCCCTCAGCAAAGGGCCCCGGACCCCGTACTCCTGAAGCACCCCCCACAGGATACCATGAGAGACACAGTCAAACACCTTCTCCAAATCCACAAAACACATGTGGACCGGTTGGGTGAACTCCCATGAACCCTTGAGCACCCGATGGAGAGTGTAGACCTGGTCCAGTGTTCCGTGACCGGGACGAAAATCGCATTGTTCCTCCTGGATCCGAGGTTCGACTATCAGTCGGATCCTCCTCTCCAGTACCCTGGAATAGACTTTTCTCGGGAGGCTGAGGAGTGGGATCCCCCTGTGGTTAGAGCACATCCTCCGGTCCCCCTTCTTAACAAGGGGAACCACCACCCCGGTCTGCCAATCCAGAGGTACTGTCCCCGACTGCCACGCAATGTTACAGAGATGTGTCAATGATGACAGTCCCTGCACATCCAGAGACTTAAGGTACTCAGGGTGAACCTCATCCACCCCCGGTGCCCTGCCACCGAGGAGCTTGCCAACCACCTCGGTGACTTCAGCTTGGGTGATGGACGAGTCCACCTCTGAGACCTCAGCCTCTGCTTCCTCCATGGAAGACATGACAGTGGGATTGAGGAGATCCTCGAAGAATTCCTTCCAACGTCCGACAACATCCCCAGTCGAGGTCAGCAGCTCCCACTTCCACTGTAAACAGTGTTGGTGGTGCACTGCTTTTCCCTCCTGAGGCGCCGGATGGTTTGCCAGAATTTCCTCGAGGCTGACCAATAGTCCTTCTCCATGGCCTCCCAAACTCCACCCAGACCCAAGATTTTGCCTCCACAACCACTCAGGCCGCAGCACGCTTGGCCTGCCGGTACCCATCAGCTGCCTTGGGAGTCCCACGAGCCAATAAGGATCTATAAGAGTCCTTCTTCAGCTTGACAGTGTCCCTTACTTAAGGGGTCCACCACTGGGTTTGGGGATTGCTGCCACAACAGGCACCGGAGACCTTGTGACCACAGCTCTGAGCAGCCGCTTCGACAATGGAGTTGGAGAACATGGTCCACTCGGACTCACTCACTCACTCGGACCTCCACCCAGAATCTGGGAGAAGCTCTACCGGAGGTGGGAGTTGAAGACCACGCTGACATCGGGCTCTGCCAGATGTTCCCAACATTCACAACACGTTTGGGCCTGCCGAGTCTGTCCAGTTTCCTCCTTCGCCAGCGGATCCAACTCACCACCAGGTGGTGATTAGTTGACAGCTCTGCCCCTCTTTTCACCCAAGTCTCCAAAACACTTGGCCAGAGGTCTGATGACACGACAACAAAGTCGATCATCAACCTCCGGCCTAGGGTGTCCTGGTGCCACGTGCACTTATGGACATCGCTGTGTTTGAACATGGTGTTTGTTATGGACAAACTGTGACTAGCACAGAAGTCCAATAACAAAACACCATTCGGGTTCAGATCAGGGAGGCCGTTCCTCCCCATCACCCCCCTCCAGGTCTCACTGTCGTTGCCCACGTGGGCATTGAAGTCGCCCAGGAGAACAATGGAGTTCCCAGTCAGAGCACCATCCAGCAACCCTCCCAGTGACTCCAAGAAGGCCGGGTACTCTGCACTGCTGTTCGGCCCGTAGGCCCAGACAACAGTGAGGCACCTGTCCCCGACCCGAAGGCGTAGGGACGCGACCCTCTCGTTCACCAGGGTGAACTCCAACACATGGCAGTTGAAGTGAGGGGCTATGAGCAAGCCCACACCTTAGGAACAATTTTCACCAACACTCCTGTTTCTTTTTTTTTTTTTACCTCCACCAGGAGGTATTTTGATCACTTTGCTTTGTTTGTTTGTTTGTTTGTTTGTTTGTTTGTTTGTTAGCAAGATAACTCAAAAAGTTATGGACGGATTTTCATGAAATTTTCAGGAAATGTTGATACTGGCACAAGGAAGAAATGATTAAATTTTGGTGGTGATCGGGGGGGTGTTTCTGTGTGTGTGTGTGTTTGTGTGTGTGTGTTTGTGTGTGTGTTTGTGTGTGTGTGTTTGTGTGTGTGTTTGTGTGTGTGTTTGTGTGTGTGTTTGTGTGTGTGTGTACTCACGCTGCAGCAGGTTGTGCAGTTGTTGGATGTACTGGCTGTAGTCTGACGGGTCACTGCGGTTGAAGGTGATTTCAGCCGCATGTGGTCGAATCACCAGACCTGAGGACAGTCAAAGATGGGAGAAGAAAAGGATCAAGTAAGACCACTGGACCTGCACCACGACGGACGGTGGGACCATGGACGGTGGACATGTTTACCAGAGATGTTAATGTAGACGTCAGTGTTGTTACAGTAGATGTAAATGTTGTTATGATGACCTTTGTGGTGGATGGTGGACAGTGGACAGTGGACGGTGGACGGTGGACAGTGAACAGTGGACAGTCTTACCAGGGTTGGACACACGGTCCTGATGTCGTGGGACATTTTCATCCAGCGTCTGCAACATCACCCACATGGTCAGAGAAAACATTCCCGCCAGGAAGCCATAAAACACCAGGTAGAAGAGCAGGATGAGCCCTGAGGACACAAAGACCAGGACCAGATTAGAACCAGAACCAGATTAGAACCAGGACCAGGTTACAACCAGACCTTCAACCAGGTCCCAGATCCACCTGTGATGAACCGGATCAACCAGAACTCAGAAGTAAATGTTCATCAGAAGATGGGTGTTCAGAGGGACAGGGTCAGCGTGGATGTGTGATCTGAATTTTTTGCTTTTGAATTTTTTGCATCTGAACTTTTTGTATCTGAATTTTTTTAATTCTAATTTTCCAAACACAGTTGAATTCAGAGACAAAAAATTTGGATACTTAATTTCAGTATAAAGAAATTCAATGCTAGAAATTCAATAGCTTTTATAATTCCAAATCTGATGAGACAGGTTTACTTCCACAGGAGTCCCACAATGTTAGAGAAATAGTGGGGAAAAAAAACTGAAAAAAAATTACCCAAAATTAAAAAAAAATACATCTGCCTTAACTTCATGTCAGTGATGGAGAATAACTGCCTTTATATATGTGCCAGGTTTGAAGTAAACTGAACCGAAATTAATATTCTTATGGACATTTGAAATGTCGTCCGTTATCAGTAAATGGAAGAAAAAAAGTTTTTAAAAATTCACTAAAAATTTGAATTTTGACCTTCTTTTCCCTAAATGTAATCACATCTATTCTGGATCAGTGGGAATCTATGAACACAATTAGGTCTAAACTCAACCAGTAGATTTACTACTAAAGGGTAAACAAGAGAA
>NC_043969.1:52454729-52462229 GCF_902148855.1 Sphaeramia orbicularis | reverse complement strand
TTCTTCCTCCTCTTTTTCTTCTTTTTCTGTTTTTTCCTCCTTCTGCAGAACTGCCTTCATTTTTCCTCTTCCTCCTTTTTCTTCTTGTTGTGCCCTCTGCTTTGTCTGTCAAAGCACTTTGTAAACTTTGTTTTTAAAGGTGCTATATGAATAAAGCTATTATTGTTATTATTATTATTATTATTATTATTATTATTATTATTATTATTATTATTATCATCATTATTATTATTATACTCTTTTTCTTCTTTTTCTTCTGTTTTTTCCTTCCTTCTTTCTTCATTGAACAGCTGTGGTGTTCCTCAGTCCTTTCGTATGAGTTGAACTTCTAACCCACTCTGTGGTTCTGACGCCGCTGTGATTGAGTTAAACCATCCTGTGTCTCAGGTTTCACATCCATGGACATGTTTATGGTTTAGGAAGTGGTCGGTTCCACAGACGGCACCAGCGGGCCTGACCGTGGATCTGTTTCAATCCAATAACAGAACACTTTAGTGGGGTCACAAATACGATCACTGCGTAATCACCTCTGAGGAGCCAGAGGATGATGGGAAGGAAGTGGAACACATCATCAGCCGTTCTACTGAGTCTGAAACATCTGACCTTTGACCTTTGTGGTGACTCTTCTTTTTTGTTCCTGCTGAGTTCAGTTACACTGTAAAAAACAAACAAACAAAAAAAAAAAAACCCACTGTATTATTCTAGAAGCAGGGGTGCCAAAAATACTGTTAACCAACAGAAAATAACCATCTCATAAAAATAAGGTAATTATCATAATTAAAATGCATTTTTTTTGCCCTAACTTTACATGAGATTTTGCTTTTTTTTTTTTTTTACTTTTTAATGTTTAATAAAGAATTTTTACATGTATTAAAACAATCAAATTCCCTATAAATATATAAATAATTTTCAGTGAGACTCAGTTGTCCAATCCACTGATAAAAACTGTATTTGGACAGTTTATCAGTGCTTATACATGTTATACATTCACAAAAATACATTTATTCAATAGTTTTGTTGTGAAACCTCCTGTAATTACACAAGATATTTGTCAATTAACAAGTCTGGTTAAACTGAAAGAACAAATACTTCTTTTATGGTTAATTGTCAGTAATTTTATCTGGTTGTAATATTTTTTTACTGTATTAAACTTTAAATGAAGAGTTTAATCTCATGAATAGAAAATAAATATTTGTGAAATTATATATACATTATATATACATTTGCAAATGTATTTTAACTGTATTTTTCTGTGGAAAAAGAAAAAATTTCTTCCATTTCTTCCGGTTCCACAGACGGCACCAGCGGGCCTGACCGTGGATCTGTTTCAATCCAATAACAGAACACTTTAGTGGGGTCACAAATACGATCACTGCGTAATCACCTCTGAGGAGCCAGAGGATGATGGGAAGGAAGTGGAACACATCATCAGCCGTTCTACTGAGTCTGAAACATCTGACCTTTGACCTTTGTGGTGACTCTTCTTTTTTGTTCCTGCTGAGTTCAGTTACACTGTAAAAAAAAAACAAACAAAAAAAAAAAAAACCCACTGTATTATTCTAGAAGCAGGGGTGCCAAAAATACTGTTAACCAACAGAAAATAACCATCTCATAAAAATAAGGTAATTATCATAATTAAAATGCATTTTTTTTGCCCTAACTTTACATGAGATTTTGCTTTTTTTTTTTTTTTTTTTTTTTTTTTTTTTTTTACTTTTTAATGTTTAATAAAGAATTTTTACATGTATTAAAACAATCAAATTCCCTATAAATATATAAATAATTTTCAGTGAGACTCAGTTGTCCAATCCACTGATAAAAACTGTATTTGGACAGTTTATCAGTGCTTATACATGTTATACATTCACAAAAATACATTTATTCAATAGTTTTGTTGTGAAACCTCCTGTAATTACACAAGATATTTGTCAATTAACAAGTCTGGTTAAACTGAAAGAACAAATACTTCTTTTATGGTTAATTGTCAGTAATTTTATCTGGTTGTAATATTTTTTTACTGTATTAAACTTTAAATGAAGAGTTTAATCTCATGAATAGAAAATAAATATTTGTGAAATTATATATACATTATATATACATTTGCAAATGTATTTTAACTGTATTTTTCTGTGGAAAAAGAAAAAATTTCTTTTAAAAAATTGAAATGTTATGGTTATTCAGTTATAGTTTTTTCATGTTATTTTACATTTGACATGTAAAATCACAGTCTGTTTTTGTCATTTCATTGATATTTTCCTGTATCTTAAAAATACAGAAAAAATCTGTAAAATAAACAGTGAAAATTCTGTTAAATTACAGATTTTTTTTTCAGTGTAGCTAACCCTGACCCCTGACCCCTGACCCCTGACCCCTGACCCTCCCTCCACCCTCTGTCTCTGCCCTGACATCCACTTTATCTCCGTCTTCTTCCGTCTCCACAGTCTCATTACCTGGATCATGTGAACTCAGGTCCAACCCTCCAAGGTTCTAATAGTTTTGGATTTTTCATTCTAGTTTAGTTTTATTTAGTTTTGACTTTTTTTTTCTCTCTAATTCAGTTAGTTTTAATTAGTTTTTAGAGCAGATTTGCTAGTTTTTATTAGTTTTCCTTAATTTCTAAATGCTTAGTTTTAGTATTAGTTTTAGTTCAGTGGTCTCTTTTCTCTTCTTCTCTGTCGTCGTATTCAAATCAGTCCCAGACAGGACTCTGCTGCTTTAGTCTCCATGTTTCCAGGTAGAGTGGGGACCAGAAGACGACTGGAAACCACAAGTGAACACAAGTGACGGACCCTTAAATATCATTTTGAGCGACTAGATAAAATTGCTTGAGGGAAATAAATCGATTTTATATCAATCCTACATTAACAAAGACGAAAACCAAGGGAATTTTATCCATAATTTTTATATGTTTTAGTTAGTTTTGTAAACACACAATACAGTTTCAGTTATCTTTTTTCTTTTAATTATAGTTTTTATTTATTTCAGTTAATGAAAATGTTTCTACAAGTCTAGTTTTCCTCATTTCGTTAGTTTTCGTTAACGATAATAACCTCTGAACCCTCTGATCCTCCTCCACCTTCCTCCTGCTTCGAGTTGGATTCATTCCCAGAACCACCCTCAGAACTTTTACCCCAGTTTGAGAACGGTCAGGGCTGTTCCCTGACGGTTCTGAAGGACCATTAAAGACCCACTGGTACTGGAACAGAACCAGTGTCCCTGTCCGTCTGTTCTATGTGGATCAGAACCAGGTGAACGTGTTCCAGTCCTGGTTCTGTTCTCTGTTCCAGTCCTGTGGTTCTGGATGCACATCAATCTAACTATAGAAGTGGGCGGGACTTTGACTGGAGGAGAACTCAACTCATCCAATCACAGTCCATATCTGACTTCTATCAGTGACCAATAGGAACTAGACTGATATCTGGAACCATTTACATGTTCTAAAGCATCAACAGATGGACCAGGAGAAGGAAAGGAACAGGTAGAATATTTTAAAAAACAATCTAAAATTCAAAAATATAAATCTGTCCAAACTGTGAATAAACTTTGTTGACATTGACCCAAAGAAGAAACAGATAAATATGAAACGAATCTGACAGAAGGTTAGTCCGAGAAGATGTTTGAAGAAAAGACTGAAGACGAAGACGACACTGAGACAATAACTCCATCAGCTGGTGAACTAATAAAAACCAAGACTTAGACTACAAACTAAAAATAAATGTGTTAAAATAAATGAAATAAAAGTGACCAACAGAAAAAACACAAAGAATAAAATATAAAAAAAATAGAAAAAATGATAAAGAATGAACATTTACTGTGTTCTGTCATTGTCCCCCCCCCCTCCCTCTCGCTCTCCCTCTCTCTCTCTCCCTGTCTCTTTCCCTCTCTCTCTCTCTCCTCTCTCTCTCCCTCTCTCTCTCTCCTCTCTCTCTCTCCCTCTCTCTCCCTCTCTCTCCCTGTCTCTGTCCCCCTCTCTCTCTCCCTCTCCCTCCCTCTCTCTCTCTCTCTCTCTCCCTCCCTCTGTTCTCTCTCTCCCTCTGTCTCTCTCTCTCTCTCTCTCTCTCCCTCCCTCTCTCTCTCTCTCTCTCTCTCTCTCTCTCTCCCTCTCTCTCTCCCTCTCTCTCGTCAGTAGGGGTGGAGTCAGCAGGGTGAGGATGCTGTCAGGTTGCCGTGGTTTCAGCCTCCAGTTTCTGTTGCCGACCGTTGCCGGGGAGGATGCAGGGTGTGTGAGTGTGTGTCTGTGTGTGAGTGTGTTTGCCAATCTGGGTTTTATATGAACGACAAACACAGAGAAGGAAACAAGGGAGGAGGAGGTGGTGGTGGTGGAGGAGGAGGAGGAGGAGGAGGTGATGAAGGCTGGATTAAATCTGCTGCAGACGAGCATCGGAGCCGTCGTCTGCTGTGAGCCGAGGCGATCGGCGAGGACAACATCCATCTGAAGGAGACACTGAAGGACACACTGAAGGAAGCAGTGAAGGAGACAGCGAAGGAAGGATGGAGGGAGTGTGAGGACGGGCGCAGAGTCCACGTCCTCCGGGCTTCCGGTGAGTCTGCTCTCATGGATTTGAACAGGATCAGTGGGCTCCCTTCACATCACACTCATCTGTTTTCAGCATCAACACCTTATTTCATCAACTTTGGGTCCAAATGGGCATTAACTTCACACCATGTGTCGACAGTCTGTGGAGCCGTCGAATCCAGGTGTTTGTGTTCTAACAGGGCTCTGGGATCCAAAACAATAGGGACTAATGTCAGAATAGAGTTTGAAATTATGGGATAGATGTCAGTGCACTGGTTAGTTTGGTTTGGGTTTATCAAAAAATGAGTAAAAAAGAACAAAATAATCAACAAAATAAACATAATAATCAACAAAATGAACACAAGAATCCAAAAATGTACAAAATAATCAACAAAATGAACAAAATAATAATAAAAAATACGTAAAAAAAGACCAAAATAATCAACAAAATGAACGAAATAATTTAAAAAGATATGTAAAAAAGACCAAAATAATCAACAAAATAAACATAATAATCAACAAAATGAACACAAGAATCCAAAAATGTACAAAATAATCAACAAAATGAACAAAATAATAATAAAAAATACGTAAAAAAAAGACCAAAATAATCAACAAAATGAACAAAATAATAATAAAAAAAAAGTAAATAAGACCAAAATAATCAACAAAATGAACATACGCGTAATAATCAACAACATGAACAAAAGAATCCAAAAATATACAAAATAATCAACAAAATGAATAAATCAGTGTAAATACAGTTGTTTCTCCTCTGTGTGTCCATCAGTCTGTGGACCCGTTGAATCCAGGTGTTTGTGTTCTAACAGGGTCTGGGATCCAAAACAATAAGGACTAATGTCAGAATAGAGTTTCATATTATGGGATAGATATCAGTGCACTGGTTCGTTTGGGTTCAATTATTCTCTTTGTTTTCAAAATGAGTCACAGATGGTTTGAACTGAATTTATATCAACAATGATGATGATGATGATGATGATTTTTATTTATTTATTTAATCCATGACTATGATTTTAAATGTTCTAACTCTAAATTGATAAAATATTATTCATGCTCTTTTGTGCTCACCCAAAAACTACTCTAATCATTCAAAAACTACTCAAAAGTCACCAAAATCCACCCAAAAATTACCCAAAAACCACCTAAAAATCACCTAAAAAAACATCTAAAAATGACCCAAAAATCACCTAAAACACACCTAAAAATGACCCAAAAATCACCTAAAACACACCTAAAAATTACCCAAAAACCACCTAAAAATCACCTAAAACACACCTAAAAATGACCCAAAAATCACCTAAAACACACCTAAAAATTACCCAAAAATCACCTAAAAGACACCTAAAAATTACCCAAAAACCACTTAAAAATCACCCAAAAAACACCAAAAAAATCGCTCAAAAATTAGCCAAAAACCACCTAAAAAATTCCCCCATAAACCACCCAGAGCTGAGTTAATAAAACCAGTTAGATGAGCTGATCTGTGCATGAGGAAACTATCTGGACCACAGTCTGTGGA
The DNA here is from genome assembly GCF_902148855.1 of Sphaeramia orbicularis. Classification (NCBI taxonomy): domain Eukaryota; kingdom Metazoa; phylum Chordata; class Actinopteri; order Kurtiformes; family Apogonidae; genus Sphaeramia; species Sphaeramia orbicularis. The sequence continues at coordinate 52,456,173 of NC_043969.1, read as the reverse complement.
CCCGTTGAGTCCAGGTGTTTGTGTTCTAACAGGGTCTGGGATCCAAAACTATAAGGACTAATGTCAGAATAGAGTTTTATATTATGGGATAGATATCAGTGCACTGGTTCGTTTGGGTTCAATTATTCTCTTTGTTTTCAAAATGAGTCACAGATGGTTTGGACTGAATTTATATCAACAATGATGATGATGATGATGATGATTTTTATTTATTTATTTATTTATTTAATCCGTGACAATGATTTTAAATGTTCTAACTCTAAATTGATAAAATATTATTCATGCTCTTTTGTGCTCACCCAAAAACTACTCTAATCATTCAAAAACTACTCAAAAGTCACCAAAATCCACCCAAAAATTACCCCAAAACCACCTAAAAATCACCCAAAAATTACCCAAAAACCACCTAAAAATCACCTAAAAAAACATCTAAAAATGACCCAAAAATCACCTAAAACACACCTAAAAATTACCCAAAAATCACCTAAAAGACACCTAAAAATTACCCAAAAACCACTTAAAAATCACCCAAAAAACACCAAAAAAATCGCTCAAAAATTAGCCAAAAACCACCTAAAAAATTCCCCCATAAACCACCCAGAGCTGAGTTAATAAAACCAGTTAGATGAGCTGATCTGTGCATGAGGAAACTATCTGGACCACAGTCTGTGGACCCGTTGAGTCCAGGTGTTTGTGTTCTAACAGGGTCTGGGATCCAAAACTATAAGGACTAATGTCAGAATAGAGTTTTATATTATGGGATAGATATCCTAGTGAGCATTATTGTTATTGATGTTTGTGTGTGTGATCCTCATGAACAGGACATCTAACAGCTGGAGACAGGATGTGTCCACAGATTTATGTCCACAGAGTTCAGAAACATCAGTATTTGACTGGAGTTTAATGGTAGATGTTTCTTCCTCAGTCAGATGTGATGACAGTCGATGGAAATGATTATTTACAGTCAGAGCAGGAAAAATACTAGAGGCATTTAGAGGAAGAACAGTGAAAATCAGAGTCAGTGTGAATATAAATTCAGTTCAAACCATCTGTGAGTCATTTTAGAAACAAAGAGAATAACTGAACCCAAACGAACCAATGCACTGATATCTATCCCATTACATAAAACTATATTATGATTTTTTAGGTGATTTTTAGGGGATTTTTGGATGGGTTTTAGGTGATTTTTTTAAGGTGTTATTTGGGTGATTTTTAGGTGGGGTTTTATGTGTTTTTTGGGTGATTTTTAGGTGATTTTGGGTGATTTTTTTTTGGTGTTTTTTTTTGTGTGTGTGTTTTTTGGGTGATTTTCAAGTCATTTTTTTGGGTGATTTTTTTTTTTGTGTTTTTTTGGGTCATTTTTTGGTGATTTTGGATGGGTTTTGGGTGATTTTTTTAGGTGTTATTTAGGTGATTTATAGGTGGGTTTTTTTTTGGTTTTTTT
>NC_043969.1:52447364-52454228 GCF_902148855.1 Sphaeramia orbicularis | reverse complement strand
CTCCCACAGCTGTGGTCACAGCTGGCTGACGTATGAAACCATTACCAGGTCATTTATCTACAGTTAGTCGAATGTTCTTCTCTGTGTTTGACATGTTTCAGTGTAAATCCTGTATTTTCTATATTTAATTCACTGATCATGTAGATGTTCATTTCAGAGGAAATTTAAAGGTTATTTATTAAAAACAGAGGGAACTGAAGAAAACGGGACATTTTCAGCAAAAATCTATCCTTTTCCATAAATAAAGGATCTACATTCACTGTCATTTATCAACTACGTGAGTGATTATTTTATTATTCATTTGTTCATTTTATTGATCACGTTGGCTGTTTTTGTTCAGTTTGTTTTTTCTTTTCTTTCTTTTTTTAACCTTCATTTCAGTCCATTTTTTGTAATTATATATTTTGTAATTTCTAAATAATTTTTGTTAATTTTATTTATTATTTAATGTATATAAAACCAAGTGTTTCCGTCCACTGTCATTTGTCGTTTGTTTTTAATACATTTTGTTCAGTTTGGGGTTTATTTTGTTCCTGTACTTATAATTTTGTTGGTTTTTATTAGTTTTTTTTGTTCATTTTATGGGTTAATTTGGCAGTTTTTTGTTCATTTATTGCTTATTGCTCACTCTTTTTTATTTAATTTTTGTACATTTTTTTGCACCTTCTTTATTATTTTGTATATTTTTATTCATTTGTTGTGTTTCTGTCGTCTGTATTCAGCTCTGTGTTGTTTCATGCTTTCGTATCAGTTTGTGTCTCTGACTCACATTGTGTTGCATAAGCTTCGTCGTGTCTCAGCTGTGCTTCGATGGTTAATGATGTGTTCATGCAAATTACATAAACCAACGTATTTACACAGGAAATGACCTCAAAAGATCCAAACGTCCTCCTTTAACCCTTAAAGACCCAAACATTCACCTTTAACCCTTAAAGACCCAACCGTCCACCTTTAACCCTTTAAAGACCCAAACATTCACCTTTAACCCTTAAGACCCAAACATTCACCTTAACCCTTAAAGACCCCAAACATTCACCTTTACCCTTAAAGACCCAAACGGCCACCTTTAACCCTTAAAGACCCAAACGTTCCACCTTTATACCCTTAAAGACCCCAACATCACTTTACCTAAGACCAACATTCACCTTAACCCTTAAAGACCCAAACGTCCACCTTTAACCCTTAAAGACACAAACGTCCACCTTTAACCCTTAACCTGCTTTTAATTTGGAACCTTAAATCACACATCATATTGTTTTATATTCTACACCATTAGCATGACCCTTTTGGGCCCCTTTTAGCATTAGCATTAGCATTAGCCTGTTCAGCTCCAGTCAGTGTGTCCCTCCTCTTATGGAGCTGAACAGAACTTCTGTTCTACTGATGCACAGTGTGAACGGACCAAACCAACCAACCAACCAACCAACCCTGCCTCTTAGAGTTCGGATCAGCTGATTCACAGCTGTTCTGTTGGGGGATAGCAGATGCTAACAGACACTAACAGCTGCTTCTGTGCAGACAGATGTTGGTTTCTTGACAGATTCTGTACATTTAGTGGATTAATCAGGTGTTTGGAGACAGAATAGTAACTAAAAATAAAAGAAATGTGTTGTTAGTTTGCAGTAATTTGATTCTATATGTGAGAAAACAGTCAAATACATCCAACAGAATACAGAACATTCAGCTGAAAATGGCTCTGCTTGTTTTTTGGTTTTTTTTTAATTATATTTTGAATTTACCTTTGTATGATTTTAACATTACACATCAAAACATTAACTTTAAACACTGTAAGTTAAGGTTTTTACGATGTTTTGAATCCTTTCTGTTGGATTTAGAAGGTAGGTCTAGACCAGATGTCTGGACTATGAATATTAATGTGAAAAATGTGAATTATGTACAATAACTCATCCAATAATCCTGTATTCCGTCTAATTCTACATTCTGGCAATAACAAGCCAATATTTATTCATATGTATTTAAACACAAATGCACTGTTTGTATAGACTTTCATAGATCTAATACTGTTAATAATGCTAATATTTTGTCTATTCATATTTTATGGCTATTTTCATTTTATTCCACTTTTAGTTCTATTCTTATTTTACCTTTTGTAAAAATTATGTCAAATTTTTTCATCTTACTTTAAATTTTTCCTAATTTATATTCTCTATCATTTGTCTGATGTATTGGTGTTTTTAAACCTCAGCCAACGTCTGGCCAAAGGGGTGCTGTAATGGTTTTGTCATCTGTTTATCTGTCTGTCCGTCTGTCTGTCTGTCTGTCCGTCTGTCTGTCTGTCTGTCTGTCTGTCTGTCTCTCCATCCATCTATCCGTCTGTCTGTCTGTTCATAGTCATAATGTCATTCTGTGTTTTCATTCATTCATTCACATATCTGCTCCTCATTTCTCCTGTGTTTACATCTGCAACAGTAGAACATTGAACATAGTTTGACCTTTGACCTCCAGTTTCCAGGTCACATGTCCTTGTGCAGTTCTAATATCTGAGTACTTTCACATATAAATGTAGATGGAATAAGTCTGACACAAAGACAATCTAATTTAAATTATAGAACAGGAACTTTAAAACAGTCTGACACTAGATTAGACTGAAGGAGAATCAAAGTGAACAGACGTTCTGCTTATTCATGTTGTATTTACTGAACCAACATTCCTAATGTCAGAGAACACACAATGACAAGGCAATCTATTCTATTCTATTCTATTCTATTCTATTCTATTCTATTCTATTCTATTCTATTCTATTCTATTCTATTCTGATATGTTCTATTCTATTCTGATATGTTCTGTTCTATTTTTATGGTTTTCATGCATTGATTTGGATTAAATGTGGAACTGAACAGTCCTTTGACATGTTGGACCTAAAAGGTTATTCTTTTGTGCTTCTGACCCGTTCTGACCCGTTCTGACCCGTTCTGTCCTGTTCTGTCCTGTTCTGTCCTGTTCTGTCCTGTTCTGACCCGTTCTGTCCTGTTCTGACCCGTTCTGTCCTGTTCTGTCCTGTTCTGACCCGTTCTGTCCTGTTCTGTCCTGTTCTGACCTGTTCTGTCCTGTTCTGACCTGTTCTGTCCTGTTCTGACCTGTTCTGACCTGTTCTGTCCTGTTCTGTCCTGTTCTGACCCGTTCTGTCCTGTTCTGACCCGTTCTGTCCTGTTCTGTCCTGTTCTGTCCTGTTCTGACCCGTTCTGTCCTGTTCTGTCCTGTTCTGTCCTGTTCTGTCCTGTTCTGACCCGTTCTGTCCTGTTCTGACCCGTTCTGTCCTGTTCTGTCCTGTTCTGTCCTGTTCTGACCCGTTCTGTCCTGTTCTGTCCTGTTCTGTCCTGTTCTGTCCTGTTCTGTCCTGTTCTGACCTGTTCTGTCCTGTTCTGTCCTGTTCTGTCCTGTTCTGACCCGTTCTGTCCTGTTCTGTCCTGTTCTGACCCGTTCTGCTGTCAGTCCAGTTCATCAGGAGTCAGTGACATCATTCCGCTCTGACCTCACAGCTCTGCGATGGTTCCGGTTGACCTTTGAACCCAGTGAATGTGGTTTAATGTGGTGTTTGTGTCCAGGCCCAGCGTCATCAGCCTTCATCATGACTAAAGAGGAGAACCTGGAGGTGCAGGAGAAGGAGAGACATGACCGGGAGGAGCAGGAGGAGGGGCGGGTCCAGAGAGACGAGGAGGAGGCGCTGACCGAGGAAGAGGAGGAGGAGGAAGAGGAGGACGAAGACGAGGAGGAGTACGAGTTGGACGAGGAAGAGAGAGACGGAGGACAGAACGGAGGTGGAGAACGAGGATGAGGACGAGCAGGAGGACAGGGAGGAGAGGGAGGAGAGAGAGGAGGAGGGGGAGGGGGAGGGGGAGGAGCTGTCCATCAGAGAGGCGGAGCCAGAACCACTGTACGAGTACCAGAGTCCAGTCCAGGAGCAGCGGCGCCGACCCATGGTGCACCAGTCTGCCCAGGCACCGCTGCCCAAAGACTATGGTACGTCAGTCCACCTTAAATACAACACACTTACACCACCTTAAACACACTGTGTCACAACAAACCTGAGCGTAAACAAACCTGAATATAAACAAACCTGAGCGTAAACAAACCTGAATATAAACAAACCTGAACGTAAACAAACCTGAATATAAACAAACCTGAACGTAAACAAACCTGAACGTAAACAAACCTGAATATAAACAAACCTGAGCGTAAACAAACCTGAATATAAACAAACCTGAACGTAAACAAACCTGAATATAAACAAACCTGAACGTAAACAAACCTGAATATAAACAAACCTGAACGTAAACAAACCTGAATATAAACAAACCTGAGCGTAAACAACCTGAATATAAACAAACCTGAGCGTAAACAAACCTGAATATAAACAAACCTGAGCGTAAACAAACCTGAATATAAACAAACCTGAGCGTAAACAAACCTGAATATAAACAAACCTGAGCGTAAACAAACCTGAATATAAACAAACCTGAACGTAAACAAACCTGAATATAAACAAACCTGAACGTAAACAAACCTGAGCGTAAACAAACCTGAATATAAACAAACCTGAACGTAAACAAACCTGAATATAAACAAACCTGAACGTAAACAAACCTGAATATAACAAACCTGAGCGTAAACAAACTAGGGATGGGTTATTGATGGGTAGCTGATACTGATCTACAGATCGGTATCTGCTATCCACCTAGCATTTTTTTAGAAGATTGGATTGGATCAGATCAGAATTAGTCATGAGATTGGGCTGATCTGGGCCAAGTTCTGGGGGGGGGGGGGGGGTAAACAAACATCCTGCTCCCTCAAATTAAAGTTTCCGAAGGAAGGGAAAAGGAAAATTAGTAAAACATCTTCACTTTCACTTTATGGTTCGGTACTGATGCACGAGTCGTTTTTTTTTTCAACCTGTGGGGCTTTAGTGGAGGTATTTGACCCGATCCGACCCATCAGTAACCCGCTGATCCACACATCACTAATGTACAGTACAGAACGCACCCCCATGTGATACCTGGACAGACCTAGATAGACCTGATCTGTCTGTCTGTCTGAACTGGGTTCTGGTCCACCTGCTCGGTGTCTCCTTCAGACTCGGTGTCTCCTTCAGACTCGGTCCTCTTCTAGAGGTCTGGAGGTCTGATGGTTCTGTTCAGGTTCTTCTCTGTTCCTTGGACTGTTCTGTTTTGGACTCAGATCTCTGATGGTCAACCTGGTATCTGCTGGTTCCATCCTCTCATCTGTCCTTGTGTTCAGTCTGTCTGTCTGTGGACTTGGTACCCAACGCCCATATTTGGGGATGATAGTGAAACCACCCTTCAGATGAGCTATGGTTCTGGGTCTGGGTTCAGCTCTGAACCTCATCAGTGTGTCTGAAAGCAGCTTCAGAATGTCTGTATTCAAACACTGTGTCTTAGTGAAGATGTGGAGCTTCAGAACAACCAGTTCTCCCACATCCTCTGCATATATATATATATATATATATATATATATATATATATATATATATATATATATATATATATATATATATATATATATACATACATATATATGTATGTGTGTGTGTGTGTGTGTGTGTGTAAATCTATAATCAGATCTCTCCAGGGCATAGACAGATCCAGTGTGTGTATTTGTATATATGTGTAAATTAGGGATGTAACGATTACCGGTATAACGATAAACGGTGGTAAAATCACAGACAGTTAGTATTAGCGTTCAAATTCTAATTTTCATGATAACCGTATTTGATTACTGCACTTTTAGGGGAAAAAATGCCTATGTAAAGATCTGCTTTTATGTCAAATATTTGAGTATAGTTCTAATTTATTACAATTTTAATTGTCTATACCTAATATCTGGAACCAATATTCACTTTTGAAGTCTTTGAAAAGGTTCGTTAAGCATCTGTGTGTTATTTATGCAATAAATTATATACATTTTTCAAATTGGATTTTATATATTTTTTGTGTTTTCTGTCCTTTTGTGTTTTTATAGTAGGTTAAAGTGAAAAAATAACAGACAGATGATATAGATGAAGTTGTGCTGAAAAAACAGATCCCAAACATGGGTATAGTAAACATTTGTTTCTATAGTATATAAAGGCCAAATCAAAAGGACTGAAAAACAGACAGAATAGGCACATAGTGCATTGTACCAATTATTTTATTTTTGTTTTGTTTTTTAAAATACAACTTGGTTAAATTATTTCAGTGTGTTTAAGTATTTTTGAACACTTTGAGCACAATTTCAATAATACCGTGATAATAATAATAACCGTGATAATTTTGGTCACAATAACCGTGATATGAAATTTTCATATTGTTACATCCTTAGTGTAAATCTATAGTCAGATTTCTCCAGGGCATAGACAGATCCAGTGTGTGTATTTGAATCAGCTGATGGATGTTTTTGTCAGTGAAATGAGGGGCTCTGTCTACAACCAGACACAAAGTGAACACAGACTATCAACTAGATCCAAATGACACCAAAGAACCAAAAAGAACAAGAAGAACATGGACACACAATGACCTAGAACAACTACAACGCACCAACACATGGAGAACAGTTTAAAGTGAATATGTATAATCTCATGCAGGTAGGGGGAATGACAGTGACACCCCCCCCACACACACACACACATGCTGGGGGTCTGGACGGTTTAGCCTCATTCCAAACAAACCTCAGTTTCGGTCAGATTTCAGGTTTTCTCTGCAGATCCCAGACTCTGAAATCCTCCTCCCACTGCAGAGCAGCAGAAGGAAAAGTGCAGAGTCACAGGTGAACTGGATCTGATGACGCATCCACATCTACAGTCAGTTTCCTGCTCTGATCCACTTCTGTTCAGAGCTCAAAGGCTGATGG
>NC_043969.1:52434864-52442364 GCF_902148855.1 Sphaeramia orbicularis | reverse complement strand
AAACAGAGAAAAGTCAAACTAAGTGGATGACGATGGTAAAGTGCCGAGGTTCAGCTAAGACGCCTTCATATGAAGGGGTTGGGATGTTTCTGGGGTGTTTCTCTGGTGTTCTGTGGTGCTTTTCTGGTGTTTCTGGTGTTTTGTGCCGTGTTTTTGAGGTTTTTTGGTGTGTTTCTGGTGTTGTGTTTTTGTCGCGTAATTGTGGTGTTTTTTGATGTAATTGTGTTGTTTGTTGATGTTTTCTGGTGTTTTTTGGTGTAATTACCTCCGCCAAGGAGGTTATGTTTTTGCCAGGGTTTGTTTGTCTGTCTGTTTGTTTGTTTGTTTGTCTGTCTGTTTGTTTGTTTGTCTGTCCGTTAGTGTGCAACATAACTCAAAAAGTTACGGACAGATTTGGATGAAATTTTCAGGGTTTGTTGGAAATGGGATAAGGAAGAAATGATTAAATTTTGGTGGTGATCGGGGGTGGGGGGGCCCACGGGGGGGGGCCACTGATCAGCCTTGGCGGAGGTCTGCGCTCTCCGAGTGCTTCTAGTTTTTTGTTGTTTTCTGGTGTTTTTTTGGTGTAATTGTGTTGTTTTTTGGTGTTTTCTGGTGTTTTTTGGCATAATTTGGTTGTTTTTTTGGTGTTTTCTGGTGTTTTTTGGTGTAATTGTGTTGTTTGTTGATGTTTCCTGGTGGTTTTTGGTGTAATTGTGTTGTTTTTTTGTGTTTTCTGGTGTTTTTCTGGTGTAATTGTGTTGTTTTTTTGGTGTTTTCTGGTGTTTTTTGGCATTTTTTTTTTTTTTTTTTTTTTTTGGTGTTTTCTGGTGTTTCATGGTGTAATTGTGTTGTTTTTTTGGTGTTTTTTGGTGTAATTGTGTTGTTTTTTTGATGTTTTCTGGTCTTTTTTGGTGTAATTGTGTTGCTTTTTTTGGTGTTTTCTGGTGTTTTTCTGGTGTAATTGTGTTGTTTGTTGATGTTTTCTGGTGTTTTCTGGTATTTTTTGACGTAATTGTGTTGTTTGTTGGTGTTTTCTGGTGTTTTTCTGGTGTAATTGTGTTGTTTGTTGATGTTTTCTGGTGTTTTTCTGGTGTAATTGTGGTTTTTTTTGGTGTTTTCTGGTCTTTTTTGGTGTAATTGTGTTGTTTTTTTTGTGTTTTCTGGTCTTTTTTGGTGTTATTGTGTCGTTTTTTTTGTGTTTTCTGGTCTTTTTTGGTTTAATTGTGTTGTTTTTTTGTGTTTTCTGGTCTTTTTTGGTGTTATTGTGTCTTTTTTTTGTGTTTTCTGGTCTTTTTTGGTGTAATTGTGTCTTTTTTTGTGTTTTCTGGTCTTTTTTGGTGTAATTGTGTTGTTTTTTTTGGTGTTTTCTGGTCTTTTTTGGTGTTATTGTGTCTTTTTTTGTGTTTTCTGGTCTTTTTTGGTGTAATTGTGTTGTTTTTTTTGTGTTTTCTGGTCTTTTTTGGTGTTATTGTGTCTTTTTTTTGTGTTTTCTGGTCTTTTTTGGTGTAATTGTGTCTTTTTTTGTGTTTTCTGGTCTTTTTTGGTGTAATTGTGTTGTTTTTTTGGTGTTTTCTGGTCTTTTTTGGTGTAATTGTGTTGTTTTTTTTGTGTTTTCTGGTCTTTTTTGGTGTTATTGTGTCTTTTTTTTGTGTTTTCTGGTCTTTTTTGGTGTAATTGTGTTGTTTTCTTTGTGTTTTCTGGTCTTTTTTGGTGTTATTGTGTCTTGTTTTGTGTGTTTTCTGGTCTTTTTTGGTGTAATTGTGTTGTTTTTTTGGTGTTTTCTGGTCTTTTTTGGTGTTATTGTGTCTTTTTTTGTGTGTTTTCTGGTCTTTTTTGGTGTAATTGTGTTGTTTTTTTGGTGTTTTGTGGTCTTTTTTGGTGTTATTGTGTCATTTTTTTGGTGTTTTCTGGTGTAATTGTGGGTTTGATGGGCTCTGTTCTGGCTGCAGGTGACCCGGCTGCAGCTCTTCGTCTCACCTCTCAGCTCATTTCCCTGGGGGCTGATGTGAGCCTGAGGAGTCGCTGGACCAACATGAACGCTCTGCATTACGCTGCTTACTTCGACGTCCCAGAACTGATCCGAGTCCTTCTCAAAGCTGCGAAGCCCAGAGGTACAAACACACACACATGGTCTGAGTTGTACCTGAAGTCAGTTTTCCACTCAAACGTTGTCTCTTACTGTTGAAAAGCTTCGTCTCCTTTTGCTTTTTCTCGTCTCGTCTCCACAGTGTTGAACTCCACCTGCAGTGATTTCCACTATGGAACGGCTCTGCACATCGCTGCCTCCAACCTCTGTCTGGGTGCAGTCAAATGTCTGCTGGAGCATGGAGCCAACCCCACCGTCCGGGTAAAAGCACCTCTGAAAAGCACCCGTCAACACAGTCTCTGGTGGACGTTTGGCCCGAACACCAGAGATGAAGAACAGGAGGGTTTGATCAGTGCGTTCAGACTCAGGTCTTCACCAAAACACCTCATCTGCTTCATTGCGACTTGGGGAAGCTCCTGTACGAGTTCCTTTGGTGTCGACCTTGACCTTCATTTTCAAGGTCAAATCTGGGTTGACGTATCAAATTTTGGCGTCAGTGTTGACCTACATTTTTCAGGTCTTTAGGGTGTTTGCGTGGGATATTGTTGTACCCTGTTGTGGGTCAGTGTGGTCATTCTCCACCCAATCACCTGATCCTTCTTAATATTTAGGCGTAACCTGAGAAGCTCTTGTACAAATTCTTCTGGTGTCAACCTTGACCTTCATTTTCAAGGTCAAATTAGGATCAACACGTCACATGTGGCCTTTGGCAACAGCGGCAACATGATTACCCTTCACCAAACCACCTGATCTACTTCCTTCTTGAATTTGGAGAAGCTCTTGAAGAAGTTCTTTTGGTGTTGACCATGATCTTTATTTTTTAGACATTAGTTACTCATAGATATTAGTTACATTTCAAAAGCAAAGGTAATAATGGCTACAGTTATGCAGCAGCAATTAAATGATTATTATTATAATCAAATTTGAGCAGCAGTTCTCACAACACTCTCAGGACTGTGTGACAAACCACACATTAATTGTCTTTAAAGAAACTAATCCATTTATTCCACCTTCTCATGTAAAGATCAGTTTGCAGCCTCAGCATAAATGTTAATCTCTCCGTTTTGTGAATTTCATCTCCTATTTTTATCCAGTCCTTTAGCACCGGTGGCTCAAGTAGAAGCCATTTTTGAGTCATTGTTTTTTTTGGCTCCAGCACCAAAAATTTGTAGGAGGTATTTGTCATTTATTGTCAAATCATCAGGAAAATCTCCTAACAAAAGTGGAAGAGTGGGTTGTTGTAATTTAAAACCCAAAATCTGTTCTATTTTTATTCCAATGTCTTTCCAAAAAGTTGTAGTTTTCATACAGGACCAAAAAATGTGGGTGTGGTTTGCCTCTGTGCCCCTGCAACCCCTCCAGCAAGTCGAAGACCTTTATTTTCAAGGTCAAGTCTGGATTATACACGTAAATTTAGACCTGATGTCCAACTTCTGGAAAAAACATGAATATTATTGATCCTCCAGTGCATTGGGTCGACTCCACACAGATGCCATTGGAGTTCTGCTGCTACATTCATACTGACATGCCTCTAAAACACATTAACCCCTAGTTGGTGACCTACTTAAATTGGTAGAATTTCCCATCTCTTGGATTCCTTAATTAAAGGAAAGTGTTTGTATTTCATACGTTTCTTCCTATTAACATTATTTTTTTCCATCAGACATTCCTCAGCAGGTTTGAGGGCCTAAACATGTGTGACAAGTCCATTTTTTTTGGCAAAAACAAGTCATAAGTAGTGAGAAAAAATTAGATATTTTATACGTTTTGTAACTGAAACTTGAAAAAATATCTCTGTAGCGCCCCCTACAGACCACTATTCTCGAGATCTACGAAAAAAAAGTCAATGGGTCTGTGACGGCAAATCAACAAGAAGTCGACCATTTTCAATTTAATTGCCATTTTTGTTGATTCAGTGACTTTCTGTTTTAACAAACTCCTCCCACAGATTTAATTCAGTGGACTTCAAATTTGGTCAGCTGACTCAGAAATGGTGGTCGTCCCTCTATGTCTATATCCAACCCTGACCCTGAACCCCTATCCTGTAGCCCTAACCCCAACCCCAACCCTAACCCTGACCCTCTGGGTGGGGCAGCAAATTCTGGTATCTCACCTTGAAATACGAAACTAATAACTCAACTGTTTTCTGTCCAATTGTCACCAAATGTAACATGTTTGAGAACATCTGAACATGAAATATGAATATGGAATTTAACTCATACTGCCCCCTACTGGTAACAGGAAAGGATGACTACTTTTACCATTTGATTTATTCCTCTGAGCAGGTTAAACAGGTCTACGTAAACCTTGGTCAGATAAGACCTCCAGCCCCCTGTATTCCCTCCAGACCTCCAGCCCCCTGTATTCCCTCCAGACCTCCAGACCCCTGTTTTCCCTCCAGACCCATGTATTCCGGTTGTAAGACCCCTGAACCCTAACCCTGACGTGCATGGATCATAACCACTTGCAGTCACTGGTGTCTCTTGTGTCTCTGTGCAGAATGATAAGGGACAGGTCCCGGCAGAGGTGGTTCCTGACCCGATGGACATGAGTCTGGACAAGGCGGAGGCGGCCATGGTGGCCAAAGAGCTGAAGCAGCTGTTACTGGACGCCGTCCCTTTGACCTGTAACCTCCCCAGAGCCACACTGCCCAACTACGACAACATCCCTGGAAACCTGATGCTGTCTTCTCTGGGGCTGAAGCTTGGAGACCGTGTGGTCCTGGACGATCTTAAGGTCAGAACAACGTAAATGAGAGTTTAATCCAGATGCTAAAAACGCTCAAAATGCACAAAATGTGACAGTGAAATAGGACCTTGTGACTAGAACAATGTTCATGTAGATCCAGCTCCAATCATCTGCCACATACAGAGGACTATTGGACTATTGGACAGTGCAGGTTTATCACAGAGGAGGAAACAGTCACTGTGTTTGGGGAGTTTTTTATGGAGTAGGTTTTTTTGTTTGTATTTTTTAGATAAAATGACAAAAATTCTAAAAAGGTGATGCATTCAAAGTGTTCATGCAGTCATCAGTACACTGATCACTGTGTTAAAGTGATGAAATGTTATTGATCTGGTTGGAGTAGGATCTGTCAGTGGGTGTGGTTTAGTAGGAAGTCAACATTTAGTTCTGGAGGTCGATTTGTTGGAAGCAACAAAATGAGCAGAACTCCAAACAAGCAGGTCTGGGAATTTCCAGTCTGTGGTGGACAGCACATCCCATAATAATATAGTAAAGAACCATCTGGACATCTGCAGGACAAACACGTCCATTCATTTATTGTATAATTTATTAACCCTTTATCAAGCAAGTGACTATTTTTGGTCATTTCCACACACATTGCAAGACAGTGACAGCAATGGTTCCAGGTAGGACAGTGAGTCCCCAGTCGGAAGTCCAATGTGGTCTCCAGGGTCTGTAAGGTCCAATGTGGTCTCCAGGTTCTTTAAGGTCTAATGTGGTCTCCAGGGTCTGTAAGGTCCAATGTGGTCTTCAGGGTCTGTAAGGTCTAATGTGGTCTCCAGGGTCTGTAAGGTCCAATGTGGTCTCCAGGGTCTGTAAGGTCCAATGTGGTCTCTAGGGTCTGTAAGGTCCAATGTGGTCTCTAGGGTCTGTAAGGTCCAATGTGGTCTCCAGGGTCTGTAAGGTCCAATGTGGTCTCCAGGGTCTGTAAGGTCCAATGTGGTCTCTAGGGTCTGTAAGGTCCACCTGTGCTTTGTTTGGTTCAATGAAATAATGGAACTAATGTAAGGAATGATGTTCAAAGGGATCATGTGGATGTGGACAGGGGTCTGGACCAGCACACATGGGGGTCTAATAGGACCAAAGGAAGGTTCTAATGGGACCAAAGGCTGGTTCCTTTCACCTTAGATGGGATTTTCTTGTATTTTTATATATACTTCCTGGATTTTTTTTTTTGTCACGCATGGGCAAGGAACCAAATATGGTAACTTCATTGGCCTTGATTTTCTACATGACAATTCAAAATTTTGAAAAATTTTACAAAAGTAACGTCTAATGTCCTTCAATAACAGACTAAGGTTGAAATGTAGAATTTCAGAGTGTTTCTATGAGTGAACTATAAAGGGTTAATAATTTATTATAATTACCAATACTATAATTTATTCTATTATATATGAATAGTGTTTTGTTCCCAAGATGCTCTTTGGTGGATACTAATCACTGCAGAACATCAAAGATAACAGTTTGGAGGTTTGGAACCTATAATTGGACCGTTCCAGTTAAACCTCTGGTTCCATCAAATGAACGTCAGGGTTAAATGTTCACTTCTGCTTTAAATGTGTCCAACCCACTGACAGATGGCACTGGAACCTCCTCATCTACAACAGGACGAGGGATGTAACGATTTCTGATATAACAGTAAACCACGGTAAAATCGCAGACGGTTAGTATTACCGTTTAAATTCTAATTATCATGATAACCGTGTTTGATTACCGCACTTTTCCGAAGAAAACGCCTATGTAAAGGTTTGCTTTTATGTCAAATATTTGAGTATAATTCTAATTTATTACAATTTTAATTTTCTATACCTAATATTTAGAACCAATATTCACTTTTAAAGTCTTTGAAAAGGTTCGTTAAGCATCTGTGTGTTATTTATGCAATAAATTACATATACTTTTCAAATCGTATTTTATATTTTTTGTGTGTTTTCTGTCCTTTTACGTTTTTATAGTAGGTTAAAGTGAAAAAATAACAGACAGATGATATAAATGAAGTTGTGCTGAAAAAACAGATCCCAAACATGTGTATAGTAAACATTTGTTTATATAGTATATAAAGGCAAAATCAAAAGGACTGAAAAACAGACAAAATAGACTCAGACCACTAAGGGTTAATATTTGAATGTTTCTGACACAGAAGGAACATTGGGACTATTATTTTATTTGGTCGTTTGTTTGTTGTTTTTTCTAAATGCAACTTGGTTAAATTCTTTCAGTGTGTGTATTAGTACTTTTTGAACATTTTGAGCACAATTTCAACAATACCGCGATAATAATGATAACCATAATAATTTTGGTCACAATAACCGTGGTATGAAATTTTCATATCGTTACATCCCTAAACAGGACTAATGCAGCTCCTTCCAGGTTCAGTAGTTAACATCTGAGTTTGGATAATATACAGGAGACGTACACAGACACACTGAAGTTTGATGTAGGGAGGCTCCTGATAGGTGAACTTTGAGAAGTGTTTTTATTTTGAGCTCTGAAAAGTCTGTTCTCACTGTGTAGCTCCAGAGAGACCAGAGCAGAGACGACAGAGCAGCTGAAAACCTCCCACAGGTTGGTTGGACGGGGAACCGGCCCCAACATAGACGAACCTACCTACGCACCTGTCACATGTCCAATAAACTGTGTCCACTGTCATTCCATGGGTAGACGTACTGAGTCACATGTCCACCGTC
>NC_043969.1:52422364-52429864 GCF_902148855.1 Sphaeramia orbicularis | reverse complement strand
CCGTCTCCTCAGACTCTGGCTGTTGGTCTAGTGAACAGAACCCGTACTCTAGTTTAGACTCATTCTCTAGTGCCTTGTATCTGATTCAAATGTCCTGCATTCCTTTATTCCAACACTGAACCTGGTTCTGCTAAAGCTCGTCCCCTCAAATACTCTCTGTACAGTTTTTCCATCTCGTCTCCATCTCACCGTAAACCGACCTTAGTTTGTGCTGCTACTTGTTTTGTTTTTGCTGCTACTTGATTTATGTCTCAGAAAGTTTGAACAAACCAGTGGAAACATCTGCAGAGGTTTGTGTATTTACTCAGACCTGGACAGATTCTGCATGAGGACCTGAACCCAAACATACTTCCTGGTTTTTAAATGGTGAGCCGTGGTTTCAGTGGAGCTCCAACACGTTAGGGATGTAACGATATGAAAATTTCATATCATGGTTAGTGTGATGAAAATGATCACAATTATCATTATTCTTGCGGTATTATTGAAATTGTGCCCAAAATTTTCAAAAAATACGGATACACACAGAAATAATTTAACCAAGTTGTATTTTGAAAAAAAACAAAACAAAAAAAAAACAAATAACAACCAAATAAGATAATAGACACAATGTCCCTTCTGTGTCAGAAACATTCAAATTTTAACCCTTACTGTTCTGAGTCTATTTAATCTGTTTTTCAGTCCTTTTGATTTTGCCTTTATGTACTACATAAACAAATGTTTACTATACCCATGTTTGGGATCTTTTTTTTTCAGCACGACTTCATTTATTTCATCTGTCTATTATTTTTTTTCTCTTTAACTTACTATATCAACACAAAAGGACAGAAAACACAAAAAGATACATAAAATCCGATTTGAAAAATGTATATAATTTATTGCATAAATAACACACAGATGCTTAATGAACCTTTTCAAAGACTTTAAAAGTGAATATTGGTTCTAAACATTAGATATAGAAAATTAAAATTGTAATAAATTGAAACTATACTCAAATATTTGACATAAAAGCAGATCTTTACATAGGCGTTTTCTCCAGAAAAGTGCGGTAATCAAACACGGTTATCATGAGAATTAGAATTTAAATGGTAATACTAACCGTTGGCAATTTTACCACTGTTTATTGTTACACCGGTAATCATTACATCCCTAGTGTGTTTGTGCAGAGTGTACGGTTTGATCTCATCTGTCTTAAAGTCAGTGTTCTCCACCCTGTTTATTCGGTCTTTTCACCAGTTTCAGAGCGTCTTTGAGTCGGAGAGGCCGTTCTGGGAAACATGAACCCAGGCTGACCTTAAATACCTAAAATACTACCTTAACTGTATCACTTGCATGTTGTAATCTCAGATACTAAACTGAAAACAAGATCAATTAACTGAAAGTTTATGCCAATGACTTGAAATGGTGATAGTTTTCCATCAGTTGTGTTCAGTTTGACCACCGTCTGCACCTTCTGACTCATCTCCAAATACAAACCCAGGCCTTGAGCATATGGACAAACGTGTTACCAGGACAAAGATGTTCATGTCTGTTGATACTGATATTATCACAGTAAAGGTCAAACCATCGTGTCGTTCAGGTTTAAGGCTGATTTTAGGTCCTGAGTGACAGATGAATCACACAAGACTTAAAAAAAAACAAACAAAAAAAACACAAGATGTAAACAAGTTAAAAGATGCAACAAGATGAAAAAGAAACATAAAAACACAAAATGACGTTAAAGATGAAGAAAAAAGCACCTGTAATGTCTGTCTTCAGGACTTAGTTTTATTTGATTCCTTTTCTTCATTTTCAGTTAATTGGTCATGAATAAAGAACATAAGTGCGTTCAGTCTTTGACATGTTCTGGCCCACACCTGTTCAACACTAATCTGAGGCCACGCCCACTCTGGCCAAACGACATGAACGTGTCAAAGAACTCAAATTTCATGAGTTGTTCCTAAAACTACTGACAGACCCACAATGACACCTTTCTCTGATGCAAATCCTCAGATCAGTGACTTTTGCAGCTCCGTCACGTCTTCATCATCACTTCTGTCTCTTCATTTCACATAAACGTCGTCCTCAGAGTCAGAGTCGATCAGTTAAAGGCGGAATATTTACTGCAGCCCTTCACCTCTTCCATCTCCACTTGGTTTAATGTGGATGAAACCCTGACATGCTCAGTTCTTCTGTCCTCGGCTGATCCTCTATCATTCCATTATATTAGACTTTTTTGTGAATGTGAGCGTCTGTGATCAAACCAAACTTTAATCTAAACGTAGGTGTGTGTTTAAAGTGAACCTGTTCTGCTCATGTTTATCACATTAACTGTGTTTGTGTTTTACTTATAAAAAACAGACGCAAATTCAGTAAAAACATCTACAACTGCACCAAACTGGACCTGTTTATTATGTAAATTATGGGCGGAGTCACAACCTATGGGAGCAGCCATTGGTTGAAAGTGACGTCCCATTGTTGATTGTATCAGTACCAGTATCAGTCAACGTTATTATCGTTAACAAAAACTAACAAAATGATGAAAACTAGAATTGAAAAAGTGCAGTTGGAGGCCCATCCAGTGGTTTTTGCCTTTATCTCATATTTTACAATGACTTAAACCAACCACATGAACAGCTTTGGGTTTTAAACTCAACTTTTGGGGATGTGCAGTAACGACAGTTGGTGGTTGAATGTCGTGATATCACTATATGCAGATGACTCACGTCTTTCTCATCCTTTATCCTGCTGCTTAGTTCTTTCCTAAACCATCTCACCCAAACCCCACTCACACCCTGGTGAACGAACAGCTCCATATGTCGGAGTTTCACAGGCAGAAGCCACGTTTGACAGAACAGTCGTGTGTAGTCGGATGCTTCACCGAGCGCTAGCTCCTTCATCTTAACTAACGTTGCAGTTACTGGACCACAGTGATGGTGGACGTTTGTCTTTGTACAGTAGACGTACAGTATAGTCCATATGTTACCGTTGGTTTTAACACAGTGTTCTGACTACGGTGTAAATGTGGAGCTTTCTCTGCTTTGGCCACTTGGTGTCACTTGTGAGTCACTAGTAATTATTCATCTCACAACAAGCAAAACACTTGGACAGTTTCCCTCGTTACATAATATCTTATTGTTTTAATTGTTCGATTTAAAGGACCATGACTCTGGTTTTGTCCCGTTTCCACTGTGGGTGGAGTGGGTTCCAAATGGATCTGTGGTTTTTTTTACCCCGCGGACTTCAATTATCAACCAATGGGGATTTTTTAAATTTCAAAAATCCATCAAAAAATTCAAAAATCAACATTTCTCAATTCTTTGACCAAACTCGGTAGACCTTACCCCGAGGAACTCCGCGATGAATTTCAGTTGATTCTGGAAGAAGGTTTTGGAGAAGAAGTTTCTTGAAAGAAGGTTAATGGATGGACGGACAGACGACAGCTGATACTATTAGTCCACTGGACCTTCGGGCTGTTGGACTAAAAACAGATTCAAACCAGTGGTTCCAGGCACAACAAACCCCGCCCCTTGCACATATATTAGCTAATTTTGGCATCATCCAGCTGATTTCATCATAACAATCACCTCTATATTTGTGCCAAGTTTGAAATAAATCGAAACAAAATTGAAGTTTTTATAGACATTGTAAATTTCGCCCATTATAATTAAATGGGAGGGGGAAAAAAAGATTTTAAAAGTTTATAAAAAGTTTGAACTTTGACCTACTTTTCCCAAAATGTAATCACATCTCTTCTGGGTCACTGGTAATCTGTAAACACAATTAGGTATAAATTCAACCAATAGTTTTGCTGCTAAAGTGTAAACAAATAAACAAACTGAACCAAAAACAGTACCCCTTGCCTCCCCTTCGGGGGGGGCGGGGGGGGGGGGGGGGGGTGTAACTAAAGAACTGCTGCCTAATGGGATGGAAATGAATAACAAACTGATCCATGGGAATGTTATGGAGTGCTTAATGGAAACTGAAAGTGTTGTGGTCCTTTAAATAATATCTAATCTGATGTTGTACATGTTGAATATGAAGTTAAATCATACAGATGAACTCAGACGTCCTGCTTTGAACTTTAACATATTAAGGATATACAGTATATAGCCTATATTTTGATAACTTCACTAAGTGTACTTTTTGGTTTTGTGGTTGTGTAGTGTTTGTGTTACTATGTCCATGTGTGTGAGTCCGTCCTGTTTGAAGGTGTGAAGCTGACGGACGTTTCCGTGGAAACAGGAGGACGAGTGTTGGACGTCCTTCATCCTAAACGTACTCACTGCATGCTCAGTATTTCCTCCGTTGGGGTTTGAAATGTGTGTAACTTCTTGTCATCAGCATGGAAATGCTTTTAATAAAACCAGTGACACCATCTATGATAGAATAAAAACCATTTGATGTGTTTTCTACCTCGTCTGCCTGTCTTTTTATTTAAATGTGAAAAAAGAACTAAAGTCAACCACAAAAATGAGCAAGAAATGAACAACAGGCAAAAAAAAAAATCATGTTGGTGTTTAAGTGTCTTAGTTTTAATAACTCTTAAACTAGCAGTCGTTTCCTTTTTTCTGTGAAAAATTTGAGATGCGTGAATATAAACTGGACTTTAACCATTAAAGACCCAGAGTTACTTTTATGTCAGTTCCCAAGTGAATTGGTCTATTTTTAACCTTTTTGGAAGAAATTTATCACCATTTAGTCTAATATTAACCTGTATTTTAACATCAGCATCAACCTGTTAACAGTTCAGCATCAGCATTAATTAATTTTTATTAATGTATTTATTTTGAAAAAAAAAAAAAAGATTTTTACTTCATTAAGTTTACATAATGTTTTGCAAACTATAATAATTTTAGCGTTTGAGTCACATTTCAAAAGTTGCTAAATCTAGTAACTCCAGTGTTAAATTTGCCTCAGTGTTAAAGTGGAGAACAGATGGGTTTCATAGACTTCTGCTGTGGTTCAACACCAACACCAAAGCAAACAGGGGTTCTGGAAGTTCCCTGTTTTATTTCACTGTGACACAGACCCAGGAACAGACCCCTGAGGAACTCCATCTGTTTCATCAGCTTTTGAAGTTCCAGTGTTTCATATGTAATAAAAACACGTACAGAAAGGAGTTTACCTCTTGATAAATGAATTTATTTTCAAGAAATCTCCTGAATTTACAAAAGGTGTTTCTGTTGATAATTGTTCAATTTTATAATAATAACAATAATAATAAATAAAAACAACAAATGATTCACCCTGAGTTCTTTGCAGCGACAGGAAAACATAGTGTCATGTGGATCTGGTGGTTATGTTGATGGTAAATAAAGCCTCATCGACCTTTGAACAGGATACAGGGTTAGGGTACAGGCAGGTGACCTCTGACCTCTGCAGGGTTAGGGTACAGGCAGGTGACCTCTGACCTCTGGAGCTGGGGTTGGAGTTCTTCTGCTGGATGGTTCTGGACCAGTCCGTAGACTCGGCTTCACTGGAACCAGGAAAGAGTTGGAGTCAGTGCTGGGGGGGTGGGGGGTGGATTTGACCTTTGACCCACTGCCTTGGCACTTTCTTCTGGCTCTGCGGTTTTTAAACCAGACCTGGAAATGGATCAAGGAGACGTTAAAACACCTGGGAGTTCTGAGAAAAATGAGTCATAAATAAATACAGATAAATATTCAAGTTAGTAGAACAAAAATCTTATTTATTTAAGGTCCAATGTAATTAATTACCCCTGGGGGCAGATTATTGGTCAGACAGTAGTGTATAAATATATATATATATATAAAACCTACATCAAAAACAAGGTGCCTGATAACAGAAGGAACTAGAAAAGCACTAGGAGTGAGCTGAGCTCCACCACGGCAGATCACCTCACCCCCACCCCCCTCGACCACCAAAATTTAATCATTTGTTCCTTGTGTCAGTATCAACATTTCCTGAACATTTCATCAAAATCCACCCATAACTTTTGGAGTTATCTTGCTAACAGACAAACAAACAAACAAACCCCGATGAAAACATAACCTGCTTGGCGGAGGTAAAAAAAAAAAAAAAAAAAAAAGCTGTGTGTCCTTCATGTCCTTTCTGTCCTTCATTTGAACATCGTGGTGGAAAATCCAGTCCAATCATTGAGTTGGACTTTTCAAATCTAAAAAACATTCTGGTCCACCTTGAAGATTTTATTGGTGTAAATCTGTTCAACACACTATGTTCATTAAATCTATCAGCTGTAGAATCTACGCGGACAGACAGATGTTCAGTTTGAAGGACAACTAAGAAGGGTGAACACTGACCCATTCCATGGAGAAGTGAATGGACCGTCCAACTGACCACCTGAACAGGTCTGATTTACTCAGGTTTGTTGTTCTTGTGGTCTGAGGGTTTAGTGTCTTTAATGGAACTCCTTTCCAGTTCAGTCATGTCCCAATGAATCCAACTGAGTTCAGACTCAGTTTTACAGACATGACCAGGATAAAGGATCCATTTGGAGATGATGGATCTGACTGTTTTACTTTTGTTCCTTGTGCCAGAATCAGCATTTCCTGAAATTTTCATCCAAATCCGTCTATAACTTTTTGAGTTATCTTGCACACAGACAAAGACAAACCAACGCCGGCAAAAACAGAACCTCCTTGGCGGAGGTAAATATGCATTTGACTGACACACACACACACACACACATTTATAAAAGTTATACAAACACATAGGAGGACATGTCCTAGGAGTCATGTAGAAAGAATTTCTTTACTGTGATTATTCTCATTTTGTGCGTTCCGTTGTGCGTAAAAATGGGCCAAAAAGGAACTTTGCGCATTTGATGAAATCGTGTTGAAATGGTGCCATAAATGTATTTTAATAGTTTCAGTTAAATAGTTTAAATAAATTCTATTTCTATAAAACACAGACTCACAGGACAAAAATGAAGTTGTGCGTAAAAACTCCAGAGGTTTTACGCAGAGGTTTTACGCATGTGTTGCCGTCGGTCCTTCGGTCAAACTCACCCTCACCGTCTCCTCGCGCAGCCCGGTGCTTGTGGCCAGCTCGTGCCGCTCCTCCACCGTGGGGTAGTCCGTGACCCGGAACAGAGCCTCCAGGTGTGTGGTCTGACTGTCGGTGAACACCGTCCTCATCCGGGCCTTTGGACGCTGCTGATGCTGCGGCGGCGGCGGCGGGGGCGCGCGCACCGTGGCCTGGTCGTGACCGTGGTAACCTGGAACCGGCTGAAGATCCGCTGAAAGAAGGACAAGAAGGAACCGGTTTGTTAGAACATACGGAACAGAAGCGCGTGTCCGGAACATCCAACCGTCTTACCTGCGCAGGTGTGGTTCACGCGCACGAAAACTCCACAGAACGGATGCAGCGCGTGTTCAAAGCCCATCCCCCGGTACTGAACACAGCCAGGCACCGGTACCGGCACCGGAACGAGCAGTGACAGCGGTGCCGGGTCCAGACAGTGTCCACCGGGGGCGTGGAGGTCCTGGAGGCACCGGTCCGGTCTGGTTCCGACCTGCGCGGACAGGATGCGCTCGATGC
>NC_043969.1:52309864-52417364 GCF_902148855.1 Sphaeramia orbicularis | reverse complement strand
GTCCACAAAAGTCCACATGAGCACTGAGGACAGTAAACTCACAGTATGAGGACAAAGACATCGTGTGTCATCTTGCTGTTGTCCTCCATCATAGATGTGAAATGAGACAAACAAGATGGGAATGAACTGAGGATTTATAGTTTCAATAAGTTTAACAAAGTATAACCACACCCACCGTCTGGAATGAATGAATGAAGGAATGAAGGAAGGAAGGAAGAAATAAATAAATAAATAAATAAATAACCAAAAAACAGAGTATGAACATGTCTAACACAGACAGGTATGAGCACCTGACTGTCACCTGACCGTCACCTGACCGTCTGCAGCCCCGCCCCCTGGGAACACATCGCCAGGTGAGCTGCTGTGTGCACCGCGCGCGTTCAGGAGGCGCGGGGCGGAGCTTGAGCGTTCCCGTCAGCAGGTATCCCCATCTTCCCTGTCGTGTCCGGTCGCTTCTAAACTTCCGGTTCCATCTGAGAACACCTGACTCACCGGAAGTGCTCCGCGGATCCTCTGGATACTTTTCCACCGAGTCATGGACCCGCTTTTCTGTGCTGTTGTCGGATAAACGGGTTCGGTGGTTTCTGTGGAGCTCCTCCTCCTCCAGGTGAGTTCAGGATCATCACACTGGGTTCATCTTCATCTGACCGGTTTACGGGCCTTGGCGGAGGTTTCCGGCTGTTTCCGGGTTGTGAGGCTGATTTCACCGTTTCTACCTGAGTACAGGTGTGTCTAGGACGAACAGGTGTCAGATGTCACCTGGTGTTTTTCCTTTTGGTGTGCGGGTGTGCGTGCGCATGTGTGTCTGTCTGTGTGTGTACGTGCGTGTGCGCGCGCGCGCGCGTATTTGTGAGCGTGTATGTGCATGTGCGTGCGTGCGTGCATATATGTCTGTGTCTGTACGTGCATATGTGTGTGTGTGTGTGTGTGTGTGTGTGTGTGTGTGCATATATGTCTAAGTGTGTCTGTACGTGTATGTGTGTGTGTGCGTGTATATGTGCCTGTGTGTGTGTGTGTGTGTGTGTGTGTGTGTGTGTATCCAGTGTCCTGTCTACCCTCAGGCTATGACTTTAGTTTGTTGCCATAGTTACAGTGACAGTAACAGGAAGTTGGACTCTACACACTCCCCCCCCCCCCCCCCCCCCCGTTTTCTTCAGTTTCCTGTTCATTTGAATTCCTGCTCCAACTGAAGCTCCATTTGTTTGGACAAATACGATCATACCAACTAAACTGTCTGACAGTAGTTTATTTTCACAGCTGATTTCTATCCATTTAACATGTTTTCTTGGTAAAAACCTAATCCGCTTCAGTTTCATCAGTATCTGTGTCATTGTACTGACACAAACAGTGCTTTTATTCACTCATGGTTTCTGTTCTGTCTGTTTTAGTCACATGACACACACAGGAGTTAGGACTGGATTCCAGAACCAGTGTTTGAGGACTTTGGATGGAATAAGAACGGACTGTACGAACAAACGCTGACATAAATGCCAGAATGGACTGAAACGTCAGAACCAGGGTTTATGGATTATCACAATTACGAAGTGACTGTAAACACATCACATCTGATTATTACAATTATCTGATTGATTAGATTTACTGGATTTACATCGTCATGGAAACGGGGTCGGTGTCGTGGTCAGTGATCTGTATGGGTTAAGGGATAGGGTTAGGGTCAGGTACCTGTGTGTTCTACAGGGTTAGGGTTAGGTACCTGTGTGTTCTATAGGGTTAGGTACCTGTGTGTTCTACAGGGTTAGGTACCTGTGTGTTCTACAGGGTTAGGTACCTGTGTGTTCTACAGGGTTAGGTACCTGTGTGTTCTACAGGGTTAGGGTCAGGTACCTGTGTGTTCTACAGGGTTAGGGTTAGGTACCTGTGTGTTCTACAGGGTTAGGTACCTGTGTGTTCTATAGGGTTAGGGTTAGGTACCTGTGTGTTCTACAGGGTTAGGTACCTGTGTGTTCTACAGGGTTAGGTACCTGTGTGTTCTACAGGGTTAGGGTTAGGTACCTGTGTGTTCTACAGGGTTAGGTACCTGTGTGTTCTATAGGGTTAGGGTTAGGTACCTGTGTGTTCTACAGGGTTAGGTACCTGTGTGTTCTACAGGGTTAGGTACCTGTGTGTTCTATAGGGTTAGGGTTAGGTACCTGTGTGTTCTACAGGGTTAGGTACCTGTGTGTTCTATAGGGTTAGGTACCTGTGTGTTCTATAGGGTTAGGTACCTGTGTGTTCTACAGGGTTAGGTACCTGTGTGTTCTACAGGGTTAGGTACCTGTGTGTTCTATAGGGTTAGGGTTAGGTACCTGTGTGTTCTATAGGGTTAGGTACCTGTGTGTTCTACAGGGTTAGGTACCTGTGTGTTCTACAGGGTTAGGGTTAGGTACCTGTGTGTTCTACAGGGTTAGGTACCTGTGTGTTCTACAGGGTTAGGTACCTGTGTGTTCTACAGGGTTAGGGTCAGGTACCTGTGTGTTCTACAGGGTTAGGGTTAGGTACCTGTGTGTTCTACAGGGTTAGGTACCTGTGTGTTCTACAGGGTTAGGGTCAGGTACCTGTGTGTTCTACAGGGTTAGGGTTAGGTACCTGTGTGTTCTATAGGGTTAGGTACCTGTGTGTTCTACAGGGTTAGGGTCAGGTACCTGTGTGTTCTACAGGGTTAGGTACCTGTGTGTTCTACAGGGTTAGGTACCTGTGTGTTCTACAGGGTTAGGTACCTGTGTGTTCTACAGGGTTAGGGTCAGGTACCTGTGTGTTCTACAGGGTTAGGGTTAGGTACCTGTGTGTTCTACAGGGTTAGGTACCTGTGTGTTCTATAGGGTTAGGGTTAGGTACCTGTGTGTTCTACAGGGTTAGGTACCTGTGTGTTCTACAGGGTTAGGTACCTGTGTGTTCTATAGGGTTAGGGTTAGGTACCTGTGTGTTCTACAGGGTTAGGTACCTGTGTGTTCTATAGGGTTAGGTACCTGTGTGTTCTACAGGGTTAGGGTTAGGTACCTGTGTGTTCTACAGGGTTAGGTACCTGTGTGTTCTACAGGGTTAGGTACCTGTGTGTTCTATAGGGTTAGGGTTAGGTACCTGTGTGTTCTATAGGGTTAGGTACCTGTGTGTTCTACAGGGTTAGGTACCTGTGTGTTCTACAGGGTTAGGGTTAGGTACCTGTGTGTTCTATAGGGTTAGGTACCTGTGTGTTCTACAGGGTTAGGTACCTGTGTGTTCTACAGGGTTAGGTACCTGTGTGTTCTACAGGGTTAGGGTCAGGTACCTGTGTGTTCTACAGGGTTAGGGTTAGGTACCTGTGTGTTCTACAGGGTTAGGTACCTGTGTGTTCTATAGGGTTAGGGTTAGGTACCTGTGTGTTCTACAGGGTTAGGTACCTGTGTGTTCTACAGGGTTAGGTACCTGTGTGTTCTATAGGGTTAGGGTTAGGTACCTGTGTGTTCTACAGGGTTAGGTACCTGTGTGTTCTATAGGGTTAGGTACCTGTGTGTTCTACAGGGTTAGGGTTAGGTACCTGTGTGTTCTACAGGGTTAGGTACCTGTGTGTTCTACAGGGTTAGGTACCTGTGTGTTCTACAGGGTTAGGTACCTGTGTGTTCTATAGGGTTAGGGTTAGGTACCTGTGTGTTCTATAGGGTTAGGTACCTGTGTGTTCTACAGGGTTAGGTACCTGTGTGTTCTACAGAGTTAGGTACCTGTGTGTTCTATAGGGTTAGGGTTAGGTACCTGTGTGTTCTACAGGGTTAGGGTTAGGTACCTGTGTGTTCTACAGGGTTAGGTACCTGTGTGTTCTACAGGGTTAGGTACCTGTGTGTTCTACAGGGTTAGGTACCTGTGTGTTCTATAGGGTTAGGTACCTGTGTGTTCTACAGGGTGAGGTACCTGTGTGTTCTACAGGGTGAGGTACCTGTGTGTTCTACAGGGTTAGGTACCTGTGTGTTCTACAGGGTTAGGTACCTGTGTGTTCTATAGGGTTAGGTACCTGTGTGTTCTATAGGGTTAGGGTTAGGTACCTGTGTGTTCTACAGGGTTAGGTACCTGTGTGTTCTACAGGGTTAGGGTCAGGTACCTGTGTGTTCTACAGGGTTAGGGTTAGGTACCTGTGTGTTCTACAGGGTTAGGGTTAGGTACCTGTGTGTTCTACAGGGTTAGGTACCTGTGTGTTCTACAGGGTTAGGTACCTGTGTGTTCTACAGGGTTAGGTACCTGTGTGTTCTATAGGGTTAGGGTTAGGTACCTGTGTGTTCTATAGGGTTAGGTACCTGTGTGTTCTACAGGGTTAGGGTTAGGTACCTGTGTGTTCTACAGGGTTAGGTACCTGTGTGTTCTACAGGGTTAGGGTTAGGTACCTGTGTGTTCTATAGGGTTAGGTACCTGTGTGTTCTACAGGGTTAGGGTTAGGTACCTGTGTGTTCTACAGGGTTAGGTACCTGTGTGTTCTACAGGGTTAGGGTTAGGTACCTGTGTGTTCTACAGGGTTAGGTACCTGTGTGTTCTATAGGGTTAGGGTTAGGTACCTGTGTGTTCTATAGGGTTAGGTACCTGTGTGTTCTACAGGGTTAGGTACCTGTGTGTTCTATAGGGTTAGGTACCTGTGTGTTCTATAGGGTTAGGGTTAGGTACCTGTGTGTTCTATAGGGTTAGGTACCTGTGTGTTCTACAGGGTTAGGGTCAGGTACCTGTGTGTTCTACAGGGTTAGGTACCTGTGTGTTCTACAGGGTTAGGGTTAGGTACCTGTGTGTTCTACAGGGTTAGGTACCTGTGTGTTCTATAGGGTTAGGTACCTGTGTGTTCTATAGGGTTAGGGTTAGGTACCTGTGTGTTCTATAGGGTTAGGTACCTGTGTGTTCTACAGGGTTAGGGTCAGGTACCTGTGTGTTCTACAGGGTTAGGGTTAGGTACCTGTGTGTTCTACAGGGTTAGGTACCTGTGTGTTCTACAGGGTTAGGGTTAGGTACCTGTGTGTTCTACAGGGTTAGGTACCTGTGTGTTCTACAGGGTTAGGGTTAGGTACCTGTGTGTTCTACAGGGTTAGGGTCAGGTACCTGTGTGTTCTACAGGGTTAGGTACCTGTGTGTTCTACAGGGTTAGGGTTAGGTACCTGTGTGTTCTACAGGGTTAGGGTCAGGTACCTGTGTGTTCTACAGGGTTAGGTACCTGTGTGTTCTACAGGGTTAGGGTTAGGTACCTGTGTGTTCTATAGGGTTAGGTACCTGTGTGTTCTACAGGGTTAGGTACCTGTGTGTTCTATAGGGTTAGGTACCTGTGTGTTCTATAGGGTTAGGGTTAGGTACCTGTGTGTTCTATAGGGTTAGGTACCTGTGTGTTCTACAGGGTTAGGGTCAGGTACCTGTGTGTTCTACAGGGTTAGGGTTAGGTACCTGTGTGTTCTACAGGGTTAGGTACCTGTGTGTTCTACAGGGTTAGGGTTAGGTACCTGTGTGTTCTACAGGGTTAGGTACCTGTGTGTTCTACAGGGTTAGGTACCTGTGTGTTCTACAGGGTTAGGGTTAGGTACCTGTGTGTTCTACAGGGTTAGGGTTAGGTACCTGTGTGTTCTACAGGGTTAGGTACCTGTGTGTTCTACAGGGTTAGGGTCAGGTACCTGTGTGTTCTACAGGGTTAGGTACCTGTGTGTTCTACAGGGTTAGGGTCAGGTACCTGTGTGTTCTACAGGGTTAGGTACCTGTGTGTTCTACAGGGTTAGGGTTAGGTACCTGTGTGTTCTACAGGGTTAGGGTTAGGTACCTGTGTGTTCTTTGCTGAATTATTGAATTCTATCCCAACATTCAAATGTTACTAAATCCATGACGCATCCTTGCCTTTAAACCACAGGTGTCAAACTCCGGTCCTCGAGGGCCGGTATCCTGCATGTGTTAGAAGTGTCCCTCCTCCAGTCCACCTGACGGTCGTTATCAGACTTCTGCAGAGTTGGATGATAGGCTGATCATTTGAATCAGGTGTGTTGGAAGAGGGAAACATCTAAAACATGCAGGATACCGGCCCTTGAGGATGTGAGTTTGACACCCCTGCTTTAAAAGAACCTTATTTCGTTTTCATAACAGAAGTGTTTTTTTATTGGACTGTTGTTTCCAAAGGCTCTCATCATCTGTTTGGATCTAAATTCTGTGATAAATGGTTCTTCTGTCTTTGTGAACAGATACAGATCCTGTGATGCCTGAACTGGACCAACAGTGGACAGCACCGCAGGGTTCTGTCAGGACCCAGGATGGACCGGATCCACCTGGATGTGGACTGTGAGTGGGTCTGACTCAAAAATCCCCTTTTCCAGGTTTAGAAAAGTCATTCAGTTTAACAAACTCAGTTCAACTTTTGGAAAAAACCCATAAGTTAGTTGTTGACATTTTTGGGGAACTCTGGTGTTTTCCAGCTCAGGTCGTAGTTGAACAGAATCCTTCCTAATATTCAGATGCACAGATCAACTGTAAACCCAGCTGTCAACGGTGGAACTGGGACTGGGAGGCGTGGCTATGACCCGCACAGACAACAGACACACCCCCTGTAGACAAAACACAAACTCTGTGGAAGTCAATCTGTGTCATCAGATTTTCAATTATAAAAGCCGTTGAATTTCTAGCACTGAATTTTTTTGCTCTGAAATTAAGTAGCTAAGTTTTTTTTTTTTTTTTGCACTGAAATTAAGTATTTGAATTTTTTGGCTCTGAATTCAACTGTGTTCATAAATTTTTAATTTAAAAAAAATTTCAGATGCAAAAAAATTCAGAAGCAAAAAATTCAGATGCAAAAAAGTTCAGATGCAAAAAAATTCCGAAGCAAAAAATTCACATGCAAAAAAGTTCAGATGCAAAAAAATTCAGACGCAAAAAAATTCAGATGCCAAAAAATTCAGAAGCAAAATATTCAGATGCAAAAAATTGAGAAGCAAAAAATTCAGATGCAAAAATTAATATCCAAAAAAATTCTGATGCAAAAAAATTCAGAAGCCAAAAAATTAAGATGCATAAAATTCATATATTTAATTTCAGTGGAAAAAAATGTAGCTACTTAATTTTAGAGCAAAAAAGTCAGTACTAGCAATTGAGATGCAAAAAATTCAGAAGCAAAAAATTTAAATGCAAAACATTCAGAGCCAAAACATTCAGATACTTAATTTCAGAGCAAAAAAAATCAGTGCTAGAAGTTCAATGGCTTTTATAATTCAAAATCTGATGAGACAGATTTACTTTTATCAAACTCCCATAATTCACAGGAATATTTACAACCAGAACATTTGACATTTTCAGTCCAAATGGACCAAAAAGAGTCAGTAGAGAAAACGGACGCTGTGGGGGGTGCACGTCTGCAGATGCCAGTGTAAACATGTTCTCCTGCATCTGAATCATTAGTTCTATGTTCTGTTTTTTCAGTCTGGTTCCTGTTGGTTAAATCCTCTTCATGTTCATGTGATCGACCCCTGTCCGTGGTCCTGAAACTGAATTAGGCCACTCCCACATAAAAGGTGTGGCCGTCGCAGAAAATTAAATGTTTCGTGTATTTTTAGTTTAAAGATGAATGTTCGACTCTTGGACATGAAACAGGACCGACCTTTAACGGAAACCAGGATAAGGTCTGATGAAAAACCAAAAACACGCCCCCTCTGTTTTTTTGACCAATCACATCCTGCGTACATCCACACCACAGATATACATAAAACACAAAGTGTGGAACCAGACATAGAACACTGAATAAGAACAAACGTATGAAACAGCACCATTATTTAAAAGGGTCTAAACGTAGAACAGTCGTGTTCCTTAACAGTGTCTCAGAGCAGAACCTGGTTCAGTTCTAAAAACATCTACAAACATTGATCCTGTTCCATTGAATTGGATTTAAAAATAAATAAATAAATCAAAATAAAAAGAAAGAAAGACAGAATAAAAATAATTGGATAAAAAGTAATAAAAATAAATAAATAAAAAGAAAATAAATAAAAAGAAAAAAGAATTGGGTAAAAAATAATAACAAAGATAAAAATAAAGAAATAAAAGAAAAAAGAATTGGATCATAAATGAATAAATAAATAAACAAACAAAAAATTGGATTAAAAAATAATGTAAAAAATATAAATAAATGAAAAAAGAATTGGATTAAAAAATAATAATAAAAAATACAGGGTGGGGAAGCAAAATGTACAATATTTTGAGGCAGGGATTGAAAGACAGTGTATGACCAGTTAGTTTATTGAAAGTCATGAGAATTTATTTGCCACAAGAAAATGTCCATAATAGAAAATGTTTTTATTCTATGTGTCCTCCTTCTTTCTCAATAACCGCCTTCACACGCTTCCTGAAACTTGCGCAAGTGTTCCTCAAATATTGAGGTGACAACTTCTCCCATTCTTCTTTAATAGTATCTTTAAGAAAGTCCACATTGCTGTGTGATGTTCTATTGGTGCATGTTCTAAAACGCCCCAAACAGCAGAATCCAGAGGGTTTAGATCTGGGCTAGAAGGCGACCATAAACATGATTCCCAAAAATAGCTAAAGTTGGATTTGTTGCTGTTGTCAACAAGTTTTTTGGTGTTTTTCTGTAAGATTTTAACTTCAAATCGTATTTTACTGCATTTCTAACGGTCTTGTTGTCTACCTCAAGTTCAGTTGCCATTTTTCTCATGGATTTGGTTGGATCCTTTAGGATTTTGGATTTGAGAGCTTTAATAAAAGCTTTGGTACGTTTTTTGTTGCTTCCTCCACTTCCAGACTTTCTGGTAATAGTTTTGCTCATAGTCATTCTCTTCTTTCCATTATAAACAGTCTTTATGGACACTCCAACTATTTCTGAAATCTCCTTTGGTGTGACGAGTGCATTCAGCAAATCACACACTCTGACGTTTGCTTTCCTGATTACTCATATGGGCAAAAGTTTGTGAAAAGGTATGGATAATAGTGTTAGGTATGATTATGACATCAGTATATGTTTGGGTTCAAAACAACTGACGTAGTGTCTGCTGAGAAAAAACAACTAAATGTTCAGTGTACATTTTGCTTCCCCACCCTGTAAATAAATAAAAACAAAAAAGAATTGGATTTAAAAAAATAATTAAAAACAAACAAACAAACAGTTGGATTAAATCAGACTGGTTCCTTCTGTTCTATTCAGTGGAACCAGAACCTTTAAAAGCGTTCTTTCCCAGTTCTGTTCTAACTTTTAGAACTCATATTCCAACAGATGGAGAACAGCAGATCTGATGGAAACACAAATAAAATACATTTATAGATAAAAGATTAGTTTTAATTTAAACTTTTTAGGAAGTTTTAATGAATAGAAACTGAAAAAAGTCCAATGAAAGCGTCCATATGTTCTAATATTATTTATGCAGAGTTGGTTTCCTCTATTGGACCAGACTTTTAATAGTAGAACCTAAACTCAGCCCTGATTGGACCAGACTTTGGTTTGAGTTTAGCTTCAGTTTCAGTTTCTTTGTAATTTTTATTAATGTTTTTTTTTTTTGAAAGTTCACAAATTATTTTGCAAACTATAACGTTTTAGTGTTTGACTTTTCAAAAGTTGATCAAAGTTTCCAAACATGTTGTAAAAGTTTCTAAATGTGCTTCTGTTGTAGGCTGAAACATGGACGGTCTGTCCCACTTGGACTGATCGTCCCAGGGTTGAAATCACAGTTGAATTGAATTTGTCTGTTCAGGTTGGACAGGAGGTGGGTTCTGTGGGAGGAGTTTATGAAGGAACACGCCCACCTGGATGCTTGGCTGCGATTGGCTGAGCAGGATGTCTGTTCCCTACCCATAAGCCCCAGCCAGGTGACCTACGACAAGGCCAAAGAAGAACTGAGGAAGTTAGAGGTGAGGACAGTCTGACACTGAAGCATCCGAAACAAACGTCTGAAACAAACAAATCAAACATCTGAAACATCTGAAACAAACGAATCAAACATCTGAAACATCTGAAACAAACGAATCAAACATCTGAAACATCTGAAACAAACGAATCAAACATTTGAAACAAACGAATCAAACATCTGAAACATCTGAAACATCTGAAACAAACGAATCAAACATCTGAAACATCTGAAACATCTGAAACAAACGAATCAAATATCTGAAACAAACGTCTAAAACAAACATCTGAAACAAATATCTGAAACAAACATCTGAAACAAACATCTGAAACAAATATCTGAAACAAACGTCTGAAAGTAGAAAAGTCTGGGTTCCGTAAACGGACCCTTGCTTCTGTAATCGGACCCTGGGTTCCTGCGTTGTTCTGTGCATGTGTTCTTGGTGTCCAGAGGTGGCGCTCTCAGGCTTCGTCTCGTCTCATCCTTCTCGACCGTCTCACCCTTCGGACTCGAACGCTGACGCGGCTGTTCGACGGCGCCGTGCGAGCTCAGTTGTTGACGTGGGCGCAGGAGTGCGGCCGACGATGGGACGAGGTCAGCGCCAAACTGGAGTCTGTCAGCGGTGGATTAAAGGTCCTCACATGTCCCTGTCCGTCCACGTGTGTGTGTTCAGTGTCTGAATAATGTTGAATAATCCACGGCTCCGTCCTGCAGCTGTTTGTCTCTGAGTGGGAGGAGTTTGAGGCAGAGAGGGAGGAGCTTGCCCTCTGGTTGGCTGACATGGACGTCCGTCTGACGGAGGTCGACCGCCTGATGGGAAACACCTGCCAAAAGCTGAGGCGTCTGCAGGTGAGTGCAGGTACCTTTAAAGACATGTCCCCCACACACACACACACACACACACACACACACACACACACACACACACACGCACACCAGATGAAAATGACCTTTGACCTTTTCAACATGGCTGAGAAGCAATGGGGGATTCATGGTCAATGATAAGCCATGGTTTTATGAACGTTCTGCTGCCGTTGGTCGATGGTTTGACACATTTATAGTTTAGACAATTTAAAAAAAAAAAAGTACCAGTAAAACATGTTCTATCAGATGAATGAACGCATCCAGAACTGTTCGAAGTATCAGGTGACGATAAGTTGTGTTTCAGCCATTTTGAATTTTACTACAACAACAAAAGCACTTGAACACAACAGGATCATCTTCCTGACAGCGCCTGAAGGCACCATTATTATTTGTATTATGTAAATCCAGTGTGTGTTTGTGTGTGTGTGTGTGTGTGTGTGTGTGTTCGCAGTGCCTTCAACAGTGTGTGTGTGTGAACTTGGACCGTGTGAACTCATTACTTCTTCGAGGTGAGGCGCTGATCTGTGGGAGCAGAACCACAGATGCTGAACAGGTGGAGCGCCGCCTGGTGGACCTGCTGCAGAAGTGCACACACATGTGCAACAACATGACAAGGACACACACACGACTGCTCAGCAGGAAACTGGTACACACACACATTAACACACACACACACACACACACACACACACATTAACACACACATGAACACATACACACATTAACACACACACACATGAACACACACACACATGAACACACACACACATGAACACACACACACATGAACACACACACACACACACACATGAACACACACAAACACACGCACACATTAACACACACAAACACACACGACCACACGCATACACACATAAACACACACACAAACACACACACATTAACATACACACACATTAACACACACACAAACACACGCACACATTAACACATACAAACACACATAAACACACACAAACACACACACATATTAACACACACATGAACACACATAAACACATACACAGTAACACACACATTAACACACATACACACACACGAACACACACACATTAACACACACACATAAACACACACATACACACATAAACACACACAAACACACACATACTAACACACACACAAACACACACACACAATAAAACACACACACATTAACACACACACACACATTAACACACACACACACACATACATTAACACACACACATGAACACACACACACAATAAAACACACACACATTAACACACACACACACCCACACACATTAACACACACACACACACATTAACACACACACACACATTAACACACACACACACACACACATGAACACACACAAACACACGCACACATTAACACACACAAACACACATAAACACACACAAACACACACATACTAACACACACACATGAACACACACACACAGTAAAACACACACACATTAACACACACACACACATTAACACACACACACACACATACATTAACACACACACATATGAACACACACACCCACACACACATTAACACACACACACACATTAACACATACACACACACACACACATTAACACACACATGAACACATACACACATTAACACACACACACACACACATTAACACACACACACATGAACACACACACACATTAACACACACACACACATTAACACACACACACACACACACATGAACACACACAAACACACGCACACATTAACACACACAAACACACACGACCACACGCATACACACATAAACACACACACAAACACACACACATTAACATACACACACATTAACACACACACAAACACACGCACACATTAACACATACAAACACACATAAACACACACAAACACACACACATATTAACACTCACATGAACACACATAAACACATACACAGTAACACACACATTAACACACATACACACACACGAACACACACACATTAACACACACACATAAACACACACATACACACATAAACACACACAAACACACACATACTAACACACACACATGAACACACACACACAATAAAACACACACACAGTAACACACACACAAACACGCAGACATTAATACACATACATTAACACACACATAAACACACACACATAAACACACACACACACACATACACACATACACACAGCTGTATTTCCATACATTTAACCTGTATTTTCAAGTTTTGCATCAAACAGAATTAATGGAAACTCCAAATCTGATAAATTAAATGTCCACGATTCTGCAAAAAATGATTCAAACATATAATTCCCATTTTTGTTTTTACAAGTTTTCAAAAGCTGATTTCACATTCGTTTCAGATTTTAGGGAAATGTAACAGTTTGTTTTGAAAAAGAGGATCTGAGACCGATTATTATTATTATTATTATGTTGTTGTTGTTGTTGTTGTTCTTTTAGTCTGTGTGTGTAACGGTGCTGCTGTGTCCTGGTCCTTCAGGTCTTCGAGGACACCTGTCTTCAGTCTCATGCCTCTGACTCTGGATGTCCTTCTGAAAGCCTGTTAGATGATGAAGGAGCGCTTGATAAACTCCACCTGGACCTCCCTGCCTCTCCAAACCACTGTACGTGTGTGGACCTGGAGCCTAAAGGGTTCGAGGCACCGTCTGCGTGTTCAGGGGGTCAGGGGGGGTTTGTGTGCACACACCTGCCCTCCTTCACGGACCCCCCACCCCCTTCCCATGAACACCTGGGGCTGGAATGGGACCCCTCGGTCGATATCGGACGCTCCGTCTCCTGTGACGATGCAGACGCTGAGGTGTACGTCATCTCCTGTACAGGTAAGACAGAGGATCCACCCACAGACGCCTTTAGAACCAGAACCATCTCCACAGAACCAGAACCACCTAAAGCCCATCATCTGCACAGAACCACAGTAATGACACTGTTTTTCATGGAATTATTTTTCAACTTATTTTTTTGTTTTTATTCTATTTTTTTTTTTTTATATTTCATCAACTTCAGTCCCAAACATAAATATCTGATACTCAATTACTGTCGTATTGTTAACTCTTTAAATGACATGTTTGTAACAGAAATTAAAAAAAACATTTTTTGATCCAGAAAAACATAGAAAACCTTTGTTTTTTTTCAGTATACGACATAAAAATTGTTCTTGTAGTATATAAAGAATTTTCCACACAAACTTGTGTAACATGTTCAGAACCAGAGTTTGTCAAATGTCCAATAATCTGGACTGAACGGACTGGTCCGACTGTAAATGACCTGATAATATTCTGTCACATGTCAAACACTGGGATGGAAACTGTTTGTGTTCAGGTGTTATTTTGTGTGTTTGTGTATTTTGTGTATTTTTTGTGTTTGTGTGTTTTGTTTATTTTCTGTATTTTGAGTGTTTGTGTGTTTTGTGTATTTTTTGTGTTTGTTTGTTTTGTGTATTTTGTGTGTTTGCGTATTTTGCATATTTTGTGTATTTTTTGTGTTTGTGTGTTTTGTTTATTTTGTGTATTTTGTGTGTTTGCGTATTTTGTGTATTTTGTGTATTTTTTGTGTTTGTGTGTTTTGTGTATTTTGTGTGTTTGTTTGTTTTGTGTATTTTGTGTGTTTGCGTATTTTGCATATTTTGTGTATTTTTTGTGTTTGTGTGTTTTGTTTATTTTGTGTATTTTGTGTGTTTGCGTATTTTGTGTATTTTGTGTATTTTTTGTGTTTGTGTGTTTTGTTTATTTTGTGTATTTTGTGTGTTTGCGTATTTTGTGTATTTTGTGTATTTTTTGTGTTTGTGTGTTTTGTGTATTTTGTGTGTTTGCATATTTTGCGTATTTTTTGTTTGTGTGTTTTGCTTATTTTGTATATTTTGTGTATTTAGTTTATTTTGTGTATTTTGTGTGTTTTGTGTGTTTGTGCAGGTCTGTGCTGCACAGATGGAGCCAAGAGGCCGAACTACCTCAGTGACATCAGCGATGACATCACCAACCAAGATGGCGACTCAGTTTGTAACGACCTGTTTATGTTTATTGGACAGAAGCTGCCGGAACAGTTAAAGGTGCGGTAGACTTTGGTCCCCAGTTTGTCCTCAGCTCTGTCCCCAGTTTGTCCTCAGGTCTGTCCCCAGTTTGTCCTCAGGTCTGTCCCCAGTTTGTCCTCAGCTCTGTCCCCAGTTTGTCTTCAGCTCTGTCCCCAGTTTGTCCCCAGTTTGTCCTCAGCTTGTCCTCAGCTCTGTCCCCAGTTTGTCCCCAGCTCTGTCCCCAGTTTGTCCTCAGCTCTGTCCCCAGTTTGTTCTCAGCTCTGTCCCCAATTTGTCCCCAGTTTGTCCTCAGCTCTGTCCTCAGCTTGTCCCCAGTTTGTCCTCAGCTATGTCCCCAGTTTGTCCTCAGCTCTGTCCCCAGTTTGTTCTCAGCTCTGTCCCCAATTTGTTCTCAGCTCTGTCCCCAATTTGTCCCCAGTTTGTCCTCAGCTCTGTCCCCAGTTTGTCCTCAGCTCTGTCCCCAGTTTGTCCTCAGATCTGTCCAACCTCAGTCCTATCCAGTGAAACCACCTCCTGCCGCTGCCAGGCGACTCAGCGAACCTCCACTTCCCACAATGCACGTCACGACAAAATTCCTCAGATTCCCGAGTTACCGACTGACTCTGTTTGTAAACACATGGTTTGTTTATGGTGGAGTTCTCCAAAACTGTTCACCATGAGGGAAGACATTCAGCTGAGTAATGACAGACAGACTAATGGACCAATGACACTGAGGATAGGACTGAGGATGGACAGGTCTGGGGACAAACTGGGGACCAAAGTCTACCACAGCTTTAAATACAAACTCGATATTATTGTTGTTTATGGTTTGTAATTCAGTTCACATTATTATTGTTATTATTATTATTATTATTATTATTATTGTCTTATTTTTATATTTGTTTACTCTGTGTTATTCTAATAACTGAACCTTCATTTGCTGATGGCTCTGCCCAAGGGATCAACAAAATTAAATTTAATCTAATCTAGTCTAGTCTAGTCTAATCTAATCTAATCTAATCTAATCTAATCTAGTCTAGTCTAGTCTAATCTAATCTAATCTAGTCTAGTCTAGTCTAATCTAATCTAATCTAGTCTAGTCTAATCTAATCTAGTCTAATCTAATCTAATCTAGTCTAGTCTAGTCTAGTCTAATCTAATGTAATCTAATCTAGTCTAATCTAATCTAATCTAGTCTAATCTAATCTAATCTAATCTAATCTAATCTAATCTAATCTAGTCTAGTCTAGCCTTGTGTCGTCTAAACTAGTCTAGTCTGTTCTAATCTAATCTAATCTAATCTAATCTAATCTAGTCTAATCTAATCTAATCTAATCTAGTCTAGTCTAATCTAATCTAATCTAATCTAATCTAATCTAGTCTAATCTAATCTAATCTAATCTAATCTAATCTAGTCTAATCTAATCTAATCTAATCTAGTCTAGTCTAGTCTAATCTAGTCTAATCTAATCTAGTCTAATCTAATCTAATCTAGTCTAATCTAATCTAATCTAATCTAATCTAATCTAATGTAATCTAGTCTAGTCTAGCCTTGTGTCGTCTAAACTAGTCTAGTCTGTTCTAATCTAATCTAATCTGGTCTGGGTTAGAATTAGGGTTGTTAGTTCATTGTCGTTTGGGGCCTAACCCAGACCCAGACCCTAACCCAGACCCAGACCCAGACCCAGACCCTAACCCAGGTCCATCTGATGTTCCTTCCAGGGTCATGTGACCACTCCTGGGTGTGTTTTTGTTCTTCAGGTTAGAACATGTATCAGGTGGAACTAATGTTTTAGTGTTGGAGCACCCTGGACTCATTTAAGGGACGTACACCAAACCCATCTGTTACCATGGTGATCTGTCACGACAGACGAACATGTGACATTCACTCATTTACATATATGTGTGTGTGTGTTTATTCTGCAGCAGTCTGAGGACCAGCTCAACCAGGCCTATAACTGTACAGTGACCAGAGGGGGCGGAGCCAGGCCATCCTGGGACCAGTGGGTAACGCCCACAACTGTCAGACCTGTCAGTCAACCCAGTAGCTTCGACGGTGGCTGGGTGAGGGCGTGGCTGGGAGTTCAGAGCCCCGCCCCTCCCCCTCAGAGCCCCACCCCTCCCCCTCAGAGCCAGACTAAAGGCGTGCAGACCGACTGGGAGGTAACGGAGTTTGATTGACGGGTTTTCACTTTGGTCAAAAATCTGACAAATACTAGGAAAAGAAACTATTATTATTATTATTATTATTATTATTATTATTATTATTATTATTATTATTATTATTATTATTATCATTATTGTTGTTGTTGTTGTTGTTCAAACTGTTTTGTGCCAGGTTGGTTTTGTCGTAGAGTTCATCAGCAGTAAACAGCATTTACAGTCACATGACCATCACCTGCACAGATGAACCAAGTACAGTCACACTGAACTGTGACAGTTTAAGACACTTTAGGGAACGTTTACATATTTAACCCTTCGATGCATAAATGGGTCCAAATGACCCGGTCAGGTGGTTTTAGTCTAAAATCTGTGGAATAGAAAGGTCTTATTTCATATTCCACGTATTCCTCAAAAACAAGTATTGGCATCATGATATTTACTTGTAGAACTTACCTTTTTACATATTTTATATACATGTAGTTTTTAATTTACTACCCCAAACGTCCATATTTGGGTCCAAATGACCCACATTCATTTACATCAGAACTACATCAGAACCTTTGATCCATTCAACAGTAAAACCAAAGGACTCACTAAATGAACGTGGACGTCGTTCTACTGCTGTTCTACAGGGTGTCCCATAAGTCTCCATACATAGGAAAAATAAACATTTCTTGACATAAACCATTTTTATTTCTATAATATGCTCTATATGACTGCCATTTTGTCAGGAACACATTTCAATGCGTGTCCTCCACTGCTGAAGAACTATAAAGAAGAAATATAAAGAAATTCATGTTAGAACCATATGTATTATGTCTCCTGTGTATGGAGACTTATGGGACACCCTGTATATTATCTGTTATATACTATATATAGTTTGCTTTTCAATTTTTTTTACATGTTAAAAAAAAAAAACATTTTAAAATTGTTAAAAATGTTTAAAGAAATAGAGAATATTTCAAACATGAAATCATTCTTTTTTGGACCAAAATATAAGATAAGTAATTATTTATAACATGATTAAATGACAGAAGTGTCATAAAACCCATAGATCTGAACTGGGCTCATTTTGACTCATTTATTTTAGGGTCTGGGTCTGGTACTGGGGTCTGGGTCTGGTTCAGGTCTCAGGGTCTGGGTCTGGTACCAGGGTCTGGGTCTGGTACTGCAGCCTGTGAACCCTGTCCTCTCCAGTGTTTTTCTTCTGCCCTCTAGTGTTTGATCTGTTGAACTTCATCAGTTTGACTGTAGACTTGAACCTGAAAGCTGACTGGTCTCAGATCAGTGGTGTCCAACCTGTGGCTCTGGGGCCACTCTTGGATCATTCTACTTTTTCCAGTGGCTCCACGTGGCTGTGTCAAAAACATGTGGGATGAATAACATTTCTTTTTAGAACCATTTTACTATTATTGTTGTAAAGTCATTCTGATGTTAAGATGTAAAATGTAGATGACGCTCTCTGTGAAATAAAGAATAGATGTAAAAATGATGACTAGTTTTTCATCTCTGACACTGAGAGCATTTATGTGTTTAGACCAATTCAAAGAAACAGTCAGTAACAATAACAGTAAGAGTCAGTAACAGTAACAGTCAGTAACGGTTATTATTATTATTATTATTATTATTATTATTATTATCATTATTATTATTATTATATTATCATCATAATCATCATTAATAATAATAATAATAATAATAATAATAGTCTGAGTGCAGATGTGATGGGGTCCATGTTAGAGTTCCTTTTCCATCTGTTCATATTTGACTGGTTCTAGTTCCTCAGATCTGTTCATATTTGGTTCTAGTTCCTCCAGGCTGTGGCAGACTGAACTGTTCATGTGATGAAGTTCAGGACATTTAGAAAAACAACCGTCGTCTGTTTGTGACTGTGGTTCAGAGGTTTGTGGTCAAATATTCAGAAGAAGGATCTGTTTATAGGAACAGTCAAATCAGACCAGTCACATTTACCTAAAGCTGCACTGTTTGATAGTTTCCACTGCATTTAATCTGAAACAAAACGAAAACCATCTTAAAACTTTTATCTAAAATCACTTCATAATTTACATATTAAAAGAATCAAACCCATTCCTCTGTATTTCTACGACATTTAACACACATTTCACCATCTTTTGCTTTATCCAGAGCATTTTAGTTTCATAGACGTGGACACGAATAATCAATAACACAAGTTTTCAGATGCACAGAACATGTCATTTCTTTCTCTGCTGAGGGTTTTTAGATGAATTCACATCTGCACATCATTATTACGTCATCTTCAGTCTTTATTGGTCAAATCTTCAAGTGAACAGAAAATAAAAATGGAAAACATTAAAAAATAAAAAAAAACTCAGCAAAGTTCATTGATATGGGACATTTTCAATGTTTCATGTCCCAAAAAATACTGTATTTTTCAGTGGAAACTAGGGTTAGAGTTAGGGTTAGGGTTAAGTCATGTTCTATGTTTCCACTGTTTTCCTGTGAAAGTGAATCCTGTGAGCTCTAACAGCTGTTCTGTTTGTTTTTTTTTTTTTTCAGGGTGAAGATGAGGGACTGGTCTGTGGACAAAGGTAAGAAACACAGACAGAAACACAAAAGAGGGTTTATGTCTAAGAGGAGGTGGAGTCTGTGACGACAAACATATAAAAAACCCCACACAAAACAGGTTCGTGGTGCATTTGAGGACCTGCATCCACCTCCGTTAACGCTGTGTTCAGGACTGTTGAACAGAACCAGTGAAAGAACATTAGAACCTATAGATAAGAACAATTCACCATATCCACCTTATAAACACATACATATAATTTAAATAAATCTACAAACTATCCTTAAAAAAGTTAATAATAAGAAGAATAATAACAGTAATAATAATAATAATAATAATAATAATAATATTAATGATGATGATGATGATAATAATAATGATAATGATAATGATAATAATAATAATAATAATATTAATGATGATGATGATGATGATGATAATAATAATGATAATAATAATAATAATAATAATAATAATAATAATAATAATAATAATAATGATGATGATGATAATGATAATAATAATAATGATCCAAAACCGCACCTGTCCAAATCTGTATATATACAAATCAATATTTATATATTTTTTTATATTTATAACCATTTGCACTACATTCATATCAAACTGTATTTGCACTCTCCTTTTAAACACTTTTTTATTCAAATTTATATGACTGTTTGTTTTACGTTTATGTTTATGTTTGCTGCTGACAACACTGTGAATTTCCCCATTGTGGGATCAATAAAGGAATATCTTATCTTATCTTAATAATAATAATAGTAAGTGCAGTTTGACCAATATTCTGCCTCAGTTTATCATTTCTTCATGTTCATTCTAATGTACCAATACAGTGGATCTACAAATACAAATATTTAATACCAGACTGAATATTGGTCCAATATTTGAGTTTGGAACTAAAATCAGGTTGACACTTTGGATTGTTCATATTTTCAGTGTCATTATCTGGTTGAACTCAGCTGTTGGAAAAGAAAAAGTCACCACCTGAAACTGAAATTAACAGGATTTGGAGAAAATTAAATGAACAAATACAATATGAGTTTAGGGAATATCCATCCATCCCTCCCTCCAACCCCCCCCCCCCCCCCCCTCCCCCAGGTGTTACAAATGAAACCCAGTCCAACACCAACCCCTTCATGTCCTTTTGCTTCACAGCGTACCCCCCCCCTCCAGCCCTCTGGCCCCCCCAGCCCTCCTCTGCATCCTCCTAGCGGCTGCTGTGGTTCTGCTGGTCTTCCTAGTCTGGACCCCCCCGGATCCCCCGTGCCACCACTGGGGCAGGACGCCCCTTAGCTTCCACCTGACCCTCACCTACGTAAACGGAGCCCCGCCCACCTGAACACAAGCTGGACCCTCACCTATGTAAACAGAGCCCCGCCCACCTGAACACAACCTTCACCGTTACTGTAAACAAAGTAAACAGGAATAGGACAGTTCACAGAAGGATATCACATACATATGTAAATACAGATACCCCCCCCTTTCATTTTTCTGGATCGTCCACTGCTGACCTATAAAACACCTCTGTGTTGGGAAGAAAAATGACATTTTAAATTCAATTTATTTTCATTTGAAGTTCTTGCTCCTGTTCAAAGGTAAATATGTTTTCATCTTTGTCATATTTTTAATCTAAATCTGTGTCTGATTTAAATTTGAATTCAACACATTGTTAAAGTGTTTTCTGCGAACGTACCAGCATGTAGCTGAACTCAGACCCAATAAAAGGCTTTTATTCCAGTTAACTGCTGTTTCATTTCCTCTGTGGTTAAAGGGGGTCAGTCTGGACAGGACCCCCCCAGGCTGAAAAAGGACTCACACCAGCTCTGATCCTAAGAATTATATACAAGGTTATATTTGTCTGTTACCAGAGGGTTAGTATACTGGTCTGTCTGTCTGTCTGTCTGTCTGTCTGTCTGTCTGTCTGTCTGTCTGTCTGTCTGTCTGTCTGTCGGTCTCATTTCTATCATTATTGATTGTCCTATTGTTTGTCCATATTTTTTAATCGAGCTGATCATTTTTTTTTTCCAATATTAGACCAAAGTTCAACACATGGATATTTCAACATGACTTCAGTCCAAATCATCGTATCAACTTCAAACCAAAGC
This sequence comes from Sphaeramia orbicularis, assembly GCF_902148855.1. Taxonomy (NCBI): domain Eukaryota; kingdom Metazoa; phylum Chordata; class Actinopteri; order Kurtiformes; family Apogonidae; genus Sphaeramia; species Sphaeramia orbicularis. Next base: position 52,395,827 of record NC_043969.1, on the reverse strand, counting down.
CAAATTGTAATTTTTCTGTTCTCCATCTGAGGTTTTGCATCATGACATCATAAAGGCCATGCCCTCGTTAGTGCCCCAGGGTAAATATCGGGGGGGGGGGGGGGGGGGGCAGTAAACCCAGTTTCTGGCATTTCAAATGTCTGTGATATCACCAATCTTCATCTGACCAAACTTAAATTTAACAGTAACATCTTTGTTCCAGTTCCTTCACATATGACACATTTACAAACTCTAGGCTGTGTGACTTCTGGTTGCTGTGATATCAGATGTAAAATTTGTTTATCGTTAATAACTTCCCTTTTGTTCATCATGGTGATTTCAAACCAAGGTTCTAATAGTTTTGGATTTTTCATTCTAGTTTAGTTTTATTTAGTTTGGACTTTTTTTTTTCTCTAATTCAGTTAGTTTTAATTAGTTTTTAGATCAGGTTTGCTAGTTTTTATTAGTTTTCATTATTTTCTAAATGCTTAGTTTTAGTTTAGTTTTAGTTTTTTCATATCTTTTCTCTTCTTCTCTGTCGTCGTATTCAAATAAATCCCAGACAGGACTCTGCTGCTTTCTCCCAACTTTAGTCTCCATGTTTCCAGGTAGAGTGGGGACCAGAAGACGACTGGAAACCACAAGTGACGGAGCAAAAAGTGTTTTATGGTGACAGCAGCATATATATATATATATATATATATATATATATATATATATATATATATATATATATATATATATATATATATATATATATATAAGTGGTACCGGTCGGTTGTGGTAAAGAAGGAGCTGAGCCGAGAGGCGAAGCTCTCGATTTACCGGTCAGTCTACGTTCCTCCCCTCACCTATGGTCATGAGCTTTGGGTCAGGACCGAAAGGACCAGATCCCGGATACAAGCGGTCGAAATGAGTTTCCTCCGCAGGGTGGCTGGGCGCACCCTTAGGGATAGGGGGAGGAGCTTAGTCACCAGGGAGGAGCTCGAAGTAGAGCCGCTGCTCCTCCGCGTGGAGAGGGGCCAGCTGAGGTGGCTCGGGCATCTGTTTCGGATGCCTCCTGGACTCCTCCCTGGGGAGGTGTTCCGGGCATGTCCCACCGGGAGGAGACCTCGGGGAAGACCCAGGACACGTTGGAGAGACTATGTCTCTCAGCTGGCCTGGGAACGCCTCGGGGTCCCCCTGGAAGAGCTGGAGGAGGAGTCTGGGGAGAGGGAAGTCTGGGCATCCCTGCTTAGACTGTTACCCCCGTGACCCGGCCCCAGAAGAAGCAGAAGAAAATGGATGGATATATGAAGTGACCAGGGCTCCAGCGCCTAATTTGCATATTTACAAAACGGCTTCTATCTTTAAATCTCAGAAGGATATTGACTAACTTTGTATAATCGACTTACAGGAAGTCACATATGGGTTTTCATTTGGTACCAATTGAGTTGACCTTTGATGACCTTGAAAGGTCAAACTCAAGGTCATGATTTTCAAAATAACCAGTTTTTGACCATAACTCCCTCAATTTTGCAGAAAAACAACTAGTATCAGATTATAAAGAGTGAAAACATGGGCCAAAGTTATCTGTCAAAGACCTCATATGCACTGACTATGACAGTTTAATTTACAGTTTATTCTGTTCTTATTGGACTGGTTCTGATCCACTTTAGATCATAGGGGTCTGAATGTGGAACCTGGACTCTTCTCTTCTTCTTTCCTTTGGGTCTTTCCTTTAGGGGGCGCCACAGTTCATTATTCTCTTCCAATAATGCGATGTTTTCATCAGAGGAGTCCGTTGTTTACCAGGGCCCTGACCGATTCGGTATGGACCCTGACCCCTGACCCCGACCCTCCTCATTTATCTGGGCCTGGACCAGTACTCACAGGTACTGAGGACCTCCACTAAAATAATTGTTAATGTCTCCACTGTATCTTCTGTATTTCAGATGTCCTTTCCAGGGGTTGGATTGGACCGGTTTTGGCCCCCGGACCGTATGTTTGACCCCCCCCCCACCACCACCACCACCCCACTAGAGAGTGTATGAACGTCTTCAATAAATAATAGACAGTCGTATGTGTGGCAGGACATTGGAGTAGTCGTTCATATCTTTGTGTTTTTATTAGAATTTAGTATTTCTGTGTTTGGAAGGATGTTGTATTTAGGAGTTAACGACACGATTAAGGAAATGCATTATGTCAGTGGGATGTCCTCACAAAGTTAGGTGTGTGTGTGTGTGTGTGTGTGTGTGTGTGTGTGTGTGTGTGTGTGTGTGTGTGTGTGAATGACAGCAGGTTCTACGGTTGGTCTTAGCAGCCACACCAGATTTGTCCGTGGGATCTGATGCTGCGCTCACGTGTCTGAAGAACAGAGTCACTGAGATCGGTGACACCGTTAATGCACTTAGAGAGGATTAGCGTCATGGGACAATCTGTGTGGGCGGGGTTTATCTGTGGACAGGAAGTCCACCAGGGGACGTCTGTGTCCTTATGGGGTAGACACACCTCAGCTCTAACCCCAGGGTGTGGGTCTGGGTTTGATGGACTCATGTGGACCTCATGTTAACAGTCGATGGTTCTGCTCTCCAGGGTTTTAGAATGTGGACGTCTTCAGTAAACAGACAGTTGTACGTGGGACATGTTTGGGTTCAGTTTATCTTTAATATATATATATGAGGTTTTCATGTGTGTTGAAGTGGTCCAAGGACAGAACCCTGGGGAACTCCAGAAACCAGGACAGAAAACTTCCAAATAATTTAATAAGTGTTTAGTTGGATACATTTTTTACTAATTTTGATGATTGTTATGAATTGGACAGTTTATTTTTAACAAGTATATTACTGCTAAGAAATGGACCGTTTGTTTTTGTTGTGTATGTTTTAATGTTATGGAACGGATAGTTTACTTTTGTTTTTCATATGTTTATTATTGTTATGAGAAGGACAGAGTTTGTTTTAGTTTTTGATACATGCGTTATTACTGCTACAAAAAGGACAGAGTTTCTTTAATGTGAATGCTTCTGTGAAATGGACAGTCTATCCTTAAAATGGACAAAAATGTCGTGTTTTTGTGCAAGTTTATTTGTAGAACATGTTTCATATACAGGACAATTCAAAGTGCTTTACATAGAACATAAAAGCATCACAGGAGAGGCAGAAAAATACATTTAAGATGAAAGTTCAAATATAAAAACATTACCGTTCAAATTAAAATAGACATTAAAATCATCAGCGATAAAATGTGGTTTTAAAGTTCATTTAAAAGACATTATTTAAGAGTTTCAGAGAAAGCTGCAGTAAACACTAAAGTTCATCCTGCTCCTTTTCAAATGTTGGACTTTCTTTAATAAAATCCTTTTGTTTTTTGGTTTTCATGCTAATTCTAAAATAAATGAACATTAAATGTGGACCCGAAAGTCGTCCAGAGGATGTTTGACATGTTAGTGAATGTCAGACCTGTTCTGCTGGACCTTCTGTACACAGCTTATTTGGACCTTCTACCGTTGACCCGTTTATCACATGTTGGATCATTTAACCCTCCTCTCATCCCTGGGCTCAATTTGACCACATTCAATGTTTATCACTGTAAAAAATAAGAGTTGACTTTTTTTTGTTTTGCTTCATATTTCCTGATTTTTCTTCATTTGTTGGAGAAAACTGATGAAGCATAAAGTGATCCTGAAGGTATTTGTTCAGTGTGTTGAACTCATACTGGTGTTCCTCTGGGGTCAGTCTGAGGACCACCTGGACCTTTGGCACACACCTGGACCAGACCAGCTGGACCTGTGGGACACACCTGGACATGTGGGACACACCTGGACCAGACCAGCTTGGTATGTGGGACACACCTGGACCAGACCAACTGGACCTGTGGGACACACCTGGACATGTAGGACACACCTGGACCAGACCAGCTGGACAAGTGGGACACACCTGGACCTGTGGGACAAACCTGGACAAGACAAGCTGGACATGTGGGACACACCTGGACCAGACCACCTGGACCTGTGGGACACACCTGGACATGTGGGACAAACCTGGACCAGACCAATTGGACCTGTGGGACACACCTGGACATGTAGGACACACCTGGACCAGACCAGCTGGACAAGTGGGACACACCTGGACCTGTAGGACACACCTGGACATGTGGGACAAACCTGGACCAGACCAGCTTGGCATGTGGGACACACCTGGACCAGACCAGCTGGACCTGTGGGACACACCTGGACCTGTGGGACAAACCTGGACAAGACAAGCTGGACATGTGGGACACACCTGGACCAGACCACCTGGACCTGTGGGACACACCTGGACATGTGGGACAAACCTGGACCAGACCAGCTGGACATGTGGGACACACCTGGACCAGACCAGCTGGACATGTGGGACACACCTGGACCAGACCAGCTGGACATGTGGGACACACCTGGACCAGACCAGCTGGACATGTGGGACACACCTGGACCAGACCAGCTGGACATGTGGGACACACCTGGACCAGACCAGCTGGACATGTGGGACACACCTGGACCAGGGAACTCCTGCCAAAAGGATGAAGACTACAGAGGCGTGGAGTCGAACACATCCAGGTCTGTCCAACTACACATTTAAAATATCACAAGTACATTAACAATAACAACAATAGTAACAGTAATAGTAACTGTAATAACAACAGTAAAAAGTAACAGTAATAATAACTGTAAAATTAATAGTAATAGTGACAGTAACAGTAATAGAAAAAGTAACAGTAATAATAATAGTAACAGCAATAGTAACAGTAATAGTTAAAGTAACGGTAATAGTAACAGTAATAGTAATAGAAACAGTAATAGTAACATTAATAGTAACAGTAGTAAAAGTAACAGTAATAGTAACAGTAATAGTAATAGTAAAAGTAACAGTTATAGAAACAGTAATAGTTACAGTAACTTTAATTGAAACAATAATAGTAACAGTAATAGTAAAAGTAACAGTTATAGAAACAGTAATAGTTACAGTAACTTTAATTGAAACAGTAATAGTAACAGTAATAGTAAAAGTAACAGTTATAGAAACAGTAATAGTAACAGTAACTTTAATTGAAACAGTAACAGTAATAGTAACAGTAATAGTAACAAAATGTCTTCATAGAATTAAAGTAAATCTGATCATATTTGGTCATTTCTGCAGAATTTCTCAAACTTTTGGCACAAAACAGAAACAAAACCCAAAACTGAAAGCCAAGTGTTTTTCTTGTGTCCTATTTCTAATGAAAACTGCTCAGATGAATGTGAGGCTGCTTTAAATGAAGTGAACTCTGGCGTCCACGTCCGTCTGTAATCACTGGTGCATTCTTGCGCTGCGTGTGGACTGGAACATGCTGCTAAATCTATGCATTGTTCTGTAAAGATGGCGTGTGTTCGGAGGACAAGGCCTGGGTTTGACTCGAACTCTGAGGGCTCCGACATAAAGCGGGCCATGAATGGACAGAATTGTTTGTCGCGGCTGAGGAAACGCTTCAGATTCAGTTCGAGGCAAATAATTGAGCGTTAGCTGCGGAATGTGCTGGAAGACTCTGAACTCCCCCGGTCCAACGAATATTCAGGCGTTCACAGTCGGGTCGATTTCAACTGTGAACGCAAAGAGTCACCCAGAGTCAACTTCTGTTACTGACACTACATCGTTAATGATTGGTTGATTAATTGGTTGATGTTCCCGTCGCTGGTAAAACCTTGTAGTTGACTTTAGAAGGACGTCAGTAAAGAAACCACGTAAACTTCAGACTCCCACTGGGGGTTAGTTCTGTGGTTTGTACAAGAGAAGGGTCAGAAAAGGGGTTTGTTTCCAATTCTTTCAAACCTTTTTTCAATAATTTCCGTTTTTTATGTAATAAATGCCTGAAATACTGTTATAGTAAAAAAAAAAAAAAAAAAAAAAAAAAACACTTGAAATTTGAACTCATATTCTGAAAATCAGCTGTAAATGTTGATGACAGAACTAAACTTCACAGTCTTCTTCATGTGAGCGGGTCTGGATGGTTGTGAGCTGCCATTCCACCAATCAGAGCTGGAGAAGGAGGAGGAACTGGAGGCACATGACCCCCCCCCCCCCCCATGACCCCCCCCCATACACAACACTGTCTGTTCACAAATCCAGACTGAAATCTGTGAAATTCTCCAACATTAATGGAATGTGAACTCACATCTGCTTCAGTCCAGTCTGCACCGTTTACAGAAGCTGGGACATGTTTCATGTTTCAGATGGCACACAACATCTGGAACATCTGAAACATGTCCATCTGATATGTTCGTTCTTTCTTTTTCTCTTTTTCTTTCTTCGTACGTTCCTTCCTACCATCCTCCTTCCTTCCTTCCTTCTTTCTTAAATTCTTTCCTCCCATTCTTCATCCTTCCTTCTTTCTTACCTTCTGTCCTTCCTTCCTTCTATCCTTCCTTCCTTCTTTCTTACCCTCTTTCTTTCTTTCTTTCTTTCTTCTTGCCATCCTTCTTTCTGTCCTTCCTTCCTTCCTTCCATCCTTCTGCCTTCCTGCCATCCTTCTTTCCCTCCATCCTTCCATCCCTCCGTCCTTCCTTCCGTCCTTCTTTCCGTCCTTCCTTCCTTCCTTCCTTCATTCTGTCTTACCTTCTTTCCTTCCTTCCTTCCTTCCTTCCTTCTGTGCTTTCATCCTTCCGTCCTTCTTTCCTTCCTTCCATACTTCCTTCCTTCTTTCTGTCCTTTCTGTCCTTCCTTCCTTCCTTCTTTCTTACCTTCTTTCCTTCCTTCTTTCCTTTTATATTTCCTTCGTGCCATCCTTCTTTCCCTCCATCCATCCTTCCTTCCTTCTTGCCATCCTTCTTCCTTCCTGCCATCGTCCTTCCATCCTTCCTTCCTTCTTTTTTCCTTCCTTCTTTCTTTCCTTATTTCCTTCCATTCTTCCTTCTATCCTTCTTCCTTCCTGCCATTCTTCTTTCCTTCCATCCTTCCAGCCATCCTTCTTTCCTTCCATCCATCTGTCCTTCCTTCCTTCCTTCCCTCCTTTCTTCCTTCCTGCGATCCTTCCTTCTATCCTTCCGTCCTTCCTTCCATCTTTCCTTCCTTCTTTCTTTCTTCCCTTCTTTCCTTCCTTCCTTCCTTGTTTCCTCCTGTCCTTCCTTCCTTCCTTCCTTCCTTCCATCCTTCCATTCTTCCTTCTTTCTGACCTTCCTTTGTTCTATCCTTCTTCCTTCCTGCCATCTTTCTTTCCTTCCATCCTTCCATCCATCTGTCCTTCCTTCCGTCCTTCTTTCCTTTTGTCCTTCTTTCCTTCCATCCTTCCTTCCTTCCTTTCTTCTTTCTTACCCTCTTTCCTTCCTTCCTTCCTTCTTTCTTAAATTCTTTCCTCCCATCCTTCATCCTTCCTTCTTTCTTACCTTCCATCCTTCCTTCCTTCCTTCCTTCAGTCCTTCTTTCCGTCCTTCCTTCCTTCCTTCTTTCTTACCTTCTTTCCTTCCTTCCTTCTTTCTTTCCTTCCATCCTTCTTTCCCTCCATCCTTCTATCCCTCCATCCTTCCTTCCTTCCTTCAGTCCTTCTTTCCGTCCTTCCTTCCTTCCTTCTTTCTTACCTTCTTTCCTTCCTTCCTTCCTTCCTTCCTTCTTTCTGTCCTTCCTTCCTTCTTTCCTTCATACCTTCCTTCTTTCTTTCCTTTTATCCTTCCATTCCTTTATCCTTCCATCCCTCTTCCTTTCTGCCATCCCTCTTTCCCTCCATCCATCAATCCATCCTTCCTTCCTTCCTTCCATCCTTCCTTCAGTCCTTCCGTCCTTCCTTCCATCCTTCCTACCTTCCTTCTTTCTTTTATCCTTCCGGCCCTTTATCCTTCAATCCTTCCTTTCTGCCATCCTTCTTTCCCTCCATCCATCCATCAATCCATCCGTCCGTCCTTCCTTCCTTCCTTCCTTGCATACTTCCTTCTGTCCTTCCTTCCATCCTTCCTTCCTGCCATCCTTCCTTCCTTCCTTCTTTCTATCCTACTGTCCTTCCTTCCTTCTTTCCTTCCTTCTGTCCTTCTTCCTTCCTGCCATCCTTCTTTCCTTCTGTCCTTCCATCCATCCGTCCTTCCTTCCTTCTTTCTTAAATTCTTTCCTCCCATCCTTCATCCTTCCTTCTTTCTTACCTTCCTTCCTGCCATTGTTCTTCCTTCCATCTATCCTTCCTTCCATCCTTCCTCCCCTCCTTCCCTCCTTCTTTTTTCCTTCCTTCTTTCTCCTTTCCTTCCTTCCTTCCTTCATTAATTCCTTCCTTCCTGCCGACCTTCTTCCTTCCTTCCTTCCCTCCATACTTCTCTCTATACTTCATTCCATACTTTCTTCCTTCCTTCCTTCCTTCCTTCTGTCCTTCTGTCCTTTCTTCCTTCCATACTTTTTTCCATACTTCCTTCTTTCCTTCCTTCCATCCTTCCTTTTCTCCTTCCGTCCTTCTTTCCATCCGTCCTTCCTTCCTTCCTTCCTTCCTTTTGTCCTTCCGTCCTTCTTTTAGTCCATCCTTCCGTCCTTCCTTCGCTACTTCCTTCCTTCCATCCCTCCTTCCATCCCTCCTTCCCTCCTTCCTTCCTTCCGTCCATCCGTCCTTCCTTCCTTCCTTCCTTTTGTCCTTCCGTCCTTCTTTTAGTCCATCCTTCCGTCCTTCCTTCGCTACTTCCTTCCTTCCATCCCTCCTTCCATCCCTCCTTCCCTCCTTCCTTCCTTCCGTCCATCCTTCCTTCCTTCCTTCCTTCCTTCCTTCTGTCCTTTAGTCCTTCCTTCCATCCTTCCTTCTTTCCTTCCTTCCTTCCTTCCTAACCTCATCTTCATACCTTCACCTTCTTTTGTTTTATTTTGTGTTGACACTTTTCGTTGCTGCTTTAATCACATCCTTCGTTTCCACTTAAACATGCTCCTTTTATTAGAAGTCTGAACAGACGTCAGTTCAGTTTTAGTCACTCTTGTCCTAAACTCAGTGACAGGTGGTTAAGTAGGCCAAACACAGCAGCACAAAAGGAACACTGGATTATATCAGCTGACCTTTTCACTGACAGAGGTCAGAGGTCAAGCATAGTTGAGCGGTTAAGTTAGCATTACTACAGGAGTTTAGCGTTAACCACCCGCAGTAGATAATTTAGCCTGGTTCAGCCTGCAGAGGTGGGTCAGTGACGGTGCAGGTGGAGGTCCAATCTATGTCTGAGGAAACAACACAAGGCTTACGTAATCATATAGAAACTGTTCTTACACTTGGCTGAAGTGGAAAATGTGATGCTTCACTGACTCACACGTGCATGTCTGAATAAAAACAAATATGGAGTCAGTTTAAACAGCTGTGCAGCAGATAGTTCCACGGTCCCCCAGTGGGAGTTACATGGATAAAAATGAGTAAAAGTCATACATTTGACATGAAATCAGCTGTTTTCTATGGATGTAAACCATGAAAAAAACAGATTCATAAATTTTCAGTCAGTTTTTATGGACGTGTGTGTACGTCTGTTCATAGAAGACACTCCATTTTCTCCGTTATTATGGACTGATCTGGGCTGAAATGTGGAAAAACCCCAAATATTAATGACTTCAACACAAAGTAAAAGCACTGAGATGTTCTTTTATTAGTCCCACAAGGGGAAATTCCAGATTTAGAATAGCAACAGTAGAACACAAACAGAGTACAGAAGAGCAAAAACAAAGACCGATGAATCTGTCCTTCAAGAACGAAGTAAAATACACGAACAAATGAAAACAAAAAACAAACAGCTAACGGCAGAGACACACTTTATAATCTGATACTGTATCTGACCTTTAATGAGAGGAAGTGGAGAGTGTGTTTAATATACTCACCTGGACACCGGAGGGTTAAAGTGTGTTTAATATACTCACCTGGACACCGGAGGGTTAAAGTGTGTTTAATATACTCACCTGGACACCGGAGGGTTAAAGTGTGTTTAATATACTCACCTGGACACCGGAGGGTTAAAGTGTGTTTAATATACTCACCTGGACACCGGAGGGTTAATGTGTGTTTAATATACTCACCTGGACACCAGAGGGTTAAAGTATGTTTAATATACTCACCTGGACAGCAGAGGGTTAAAGTGTGTTTAATATACTCACCTGGACACCGGAGGGTTAAAGTGTGTTTAATATACTCACCTGGACACCGGAGGGTTAAAGTGTGTTTAATATACTCACCTGGACACCGGAGGGTTAAAGTGTGTTTAATATACTCACCTGGACACCGGAGGGTTAAAGTGTGTTTAATATACTCACCTGGACACCAGAGGGTTAAAGTGTGTTTAATATACTCACCTGGACAGCAGAGGGTTAAAGTGTGTTTAATATACTCACCTGGACAGCAGAGAGTTAAGAGGTGGTTCAGTATGTTTTAATGTTGTTTTTTAAAATTTTCTCAGGTGTTTCAAAGACATATTTTTTTGCTGAACTCAGACCTTTGACCGTCAGATGGACTCCGTTCTCCGGACTGTCCACTCATAACATCACGGGTCTTTTGTTCATATCAGCCGTGACCAGGACGTCCAACATGGCCGACAGAAGTGTTTCGTCACCAGAAAATCTTTGTTTCTGTGTCCCGTCATCTTCACCCTCCCCCTCCCCCATCCAGGGTATCTGCCCGAAAGGGGGCGGGGCCACATAACAAGATCACCGCTGGCTAATCAACAGGGTGGATTTTCATTGGCTGGAAACCCATGGCGGGAGGTTGGCATGACAACAACACTGATTGACAGTGACAGGTCGTTGCTACACATAATGGGATTATGCAGAGAGAGGGAGTGAGGTCGAGCGAGCTCCGCCAGGCTTTGTCCCAGCAGAGAGAGAGTGAATAGTCATTGTGTTGGAGCTCGCTGTTCGCATTGTTTCCACACTTTGTAACGATGTTCATGTTGAACAGCTCGCAAATGTGTCGCACTGAGGTTACGAAAAAAAAACCACCACAAATGGGTTCTGGATGATCACATTTAACCACATACTACTTTATATATGATTAAAGTCCTCTATAGTATAAATATATACTATTAAAGTCCTCTATAGTATAAATATATACTGTTAAAGTCCTCTATAGTATTAATATATGCTATTAAAGTCCTCTATAGTATAAATATATACTGTTAAAGTCCTCTATAGTATTAATATATACTATTAAAGTCCTCTATACTATAAATATATACTATTAAAGTCCTCTATAGTATTAATATATACTGTTAAAGTCCTCTATAGTATAAATATATACTATTAAAGTCCTCTATAGTATAAATATATACTATTAAAGTCTTCTGTAGTATAAATATATACTATTAAAGTCCTCTATAGTATAAATATATACTATTAAAGTCCTCTATAGTATAAATATATACTGTTAAAGTCCCTCTATAGTATAAATATATACTGTTAAAGTCCCTCTATTGTATAAATATATACTGTTAAAGTCCCTCTATAGTATAAATATATACTATTAAAGTCCTCTATAGTATAAATATATACTATTAAAGTCTTCTGTAGTATAAATATATACTATTAAAGTCCTCTATAGTATAAATATATACTATTAAAGTCTTCTGTAGTATAAATATATACTGTTAAAGTCCTCTATAGTATAAATATATACTATTAAAGTCTTCTGTAGTATAAATATATACTATTAAAGTCCTCTATAGTATAAATATATACTATTAAAGTCCTCTATAGTATTAATATATACTATTGGACATATGGACAGTCCTCAGTTGGACGTATGGACAGTCGTTCTGCTGGACATATGGACAATCCTCTGCCGAAAACCTACAGGGGTTGGACAAAATAATGGAAAAACCTTCACCTCAAGATGATAATGCCCCAATCCATACAGCTAGAATTGTTACAGAATGGCATGAGGAACATTCTAATGAAGTTGAGCATCTCGTATGGCCGGCACAGTCCCCAGACCTCAACATTATTGAGCATTCATGGTCAGTTTTAGAGATTCAAGTAAGACGTCGATTTCCACCGCCATCGTCTCTAAAAGAGTTGGAGGGTATTCTAACTGAAGAATGGCTGAAAATTCCTTTGGAAACAATTCACAAGTTGTATGAATCAATACCTCGGAGAATTGAGGCTGTAATTGCCGCAAAAGGCGGACCTACACCATATTAAATTATATTTTGTTGATTTTTTTAAGGTGTTTCCATTATTTTGTCCAACCCCTGTAGATAGTCCTCAGTTGGACGTATGGGCAGTCCTCTGCTGGACGTATGGACAGTCCTCTGCTGGACATATGGACAGTCCTCAGTTGGACATATGGACAGTCCTCAGTTGGACGTATGGACAGTCCTCTGCTGGACATACGGACAGTCCTCAGTTGGACGTATGGACAGTCCTCTGCTGGACGTATGGACAGTCCTCTGCTGGACATATGGACAGTCCTCTGCTGGACGTATGGACAGTCATCTGTTGGACATATGGACAGTCCTCTGCTGGACATATGGACAGTCCTCAGTTGGACGTATGGACAGTCCTCTGCTGGACGTATGGACAGTCATCTGCTGGACATATGGACAGTACTCTGCTGGACGTATGGACAGTCGTCTGTTGGACATATGGACAGTCCTCTGCTGGACATATGGACAGTCCTTTGTTGACAGGTGTCTTAATACTACGACTAAAACTTCATAAAATCAGGACAATATTCAACAGCAGACACTGTCTGATGTGTGTCTGGTTTACAGACAGTCTGAGGACACGACCCAAAGAGAAGGACAGCAAACAGGGAGAGTCAGCACACACACACACACACACACACACACACACACACACACACACACACAGCTGATGGCTGTGTAGATGACTGTTACCAAACTGTCATTTCAGAGCCTCCAGCCTGGAATGAATCAGCAGGACAGACAGACAGACAGAAGGACAGACAGACAGAAGGACAGACAGACAGAAGGACAGACAGAAGAACAGACAGACAGACAGAAGAACAGACAGACAGACAGAAGGACAGACAGACAGAAGGACAGACAGAAGAACAGACAGACAGACAGAAGGACAGACAGAAGAACAGACAGAAGGACAGACAGAAGGACAGACAGACAGACAGAAGGACAGACAGAAGAACAGACAGAAGGACAGACAGAAGGACAGACAGAAGAACAGACAGAAGGACAGACGGACAGACAGACAGAAGAACAGACAGACAGAAGAACAGACAGACAAACAGACAGAAGGACAGACAGACAGAAGGACAGACAGACAGAAGAACAGACAGAAGAACAGACAGAAGGACAGACAGAAGAACTGACAGACAGACAGACAGAAGGACAGACAGACAGAAGAACAGACAGAAGGACAGACAGAAGAACAGACAGACAGAAGAACAGACAGAAGAACAGATAGACAGAAGAACAGACAGAAGAACAGACAGAAGGACAGACAGACAGAAGAACAGACAGAAGAACAGACAGAAGGACAGACAGACAGAAGAACAGACAGAAGAACAGACAGAAGGACAGACGGACAGACAGACAGAAGAACAGACAGAAGGACAGACAGACAGACAGACAGAAGGACAGACAGAAGAACAGACAGAAGGACAGACAGAAGAACAGACAGACAGACAGAAGAACAGACAGAAGGACGGACAGAAGAACAGACAGACAGACAGAAGAACAGACAGAAGGACGGACAGAAGGACAGACAGAAGGACAGACAGAAGGACAGACAGAAGGACAGACAGACAGACGAACAGACAGAAGGACAGACAGAAGAACAGACAGAAGGACAGACAGACAGACAGACAGACGAACAGACAGAAGGACAGACAGACGAACAGACAGAAGGACAGACAGAAGGACAGACAGACAGACAGACAGACAGAAGGACAGACAGAAGGACAGACAGACAGGAGGTGATGTCCACTGAGTCCTATCACTGATTCAACAGTGAAACGTGTCCCAGGTGTTGGACATTGAACCTTTACATTTGGACATTGGACAGACGTTAAACAAACACTGGTGTTTCTATAGAAACGTCTGTATCTGAGGGACGGCCACGGCTGAAGATGGAGGACAGTCAACTTAAATGTCCCCTCCAGTGTCCACTGCCTCAGCCACAGAACTGTCCCCTCCTGCTTCCAGACCATGACACAGTCTACAGGACGGAGGTGGACTCTGTGTGTGGGCCAGCAGATCCACCATCATGGACCCCCCCCCCCCCCCCCCCCCCCCCCCCAGGCCAGAGGTCCAGGAGTCTGAAGTACAGAACATCCAACTGTTTGTTTGTGTCATCAGACTCATTAACAGCTGATAAGAGTAAACAACAACAACAACAACAGTCAAACAGACTGTTTACACTTCAACTGTCATACTGTTAACACACACACACACACACACACACACATACACACACACTCCTTCTACTCCTTTTTCTACTCTTCCTTCTCCTCCTACTCCTTTTACTCCTTCTACTCCTCTTTTTCTTCCCTCTTCTCCTACTCCTACTCCTTCTTTTTCTACTCTTCCTTCTCCACCTTCTCCTTCTCCTCCTTCTCCTCCTTTTACTCCAACTCCTCTTTTTCCTTCTCCTTCTCCTCCTTCTATTCCTTTTACTCCTTCTACTCCTTTTTCTACTCTTCCTTTTCCTCCTTTTCCTCCTTCTCCTCCTTCTTCACCCCCTTCTCCTCCTCCTTCTCCTCCTCCCTCTGTTATTCCACCAGTCAACATTGATTACATATTGAAGTTAATCCTGGCTAAACTCCTCTTCTTATAGCCTTTTACCTTCAGCCAATCACAGTGCAGCTTACTGTCGATGGTGGATGTAAACCTGCGTCCTGATTGGGCGTCCATTCAGCATGCAGCTTCACGTGCACAACACACGTCTGAAAACAAACGAGTGAAGATGTGCGAGTGGGAATGAATTTGACAGGTAACACACACAGATACACACACACACACACACACTCTCTGCTACATTATCCTTTGTCATATACATAGGCTACAGTTTGTACAAATGCATCATGGGAACAGAAGCATGTATGTGAATGTACAGGAACATGAACTGAACATAGCTGTACCTATTATTATATATCTACTGAATATACTCCAGTTTATATAAACATTATGATTATGAACAGCTGAAACAGTCTGAACTACAGCCACACTGATTATCCATTCATCTGTTGATTCTTTTCCATTCAGTTCCATTCAATTATTATTTGAATCTGTTAAAAAAATAGTAAAAATGTGAAAATTCAAACAACTGAACCAAAAACAAAAAAAAAATCTATAAATAACAACAACAGTATATACTGTAAGCATATATAAAGATATCTATATAGAAATAATAATGGTGTAAAATTTACTGTAATGGATTACTTTTCTACTCCAACAAATTATTTCTTTACTATATTAGAATACTTCTTTCTGTAATAGATTCCTTCTCTACCATAATAGATTACTTCTTTACTCTAATAGATTGCTTCTTTAATATGTTACATCACTTTTCAACTGTATTGGATTATGTCTCTACTGTAATAGGTTACTTCGTTGCTGTAATAGATTATGTCTCTATCAGATTACTTCTTTACTGTAATGGATTACATCTCATTTGTAATAGATTACTTCTTTTGCTGTAATAGATTGTCTCTACATTAATAGTTTACTTCTTTGTTGTAATGGAGTATGTCTTTACTGTTGTAGATTACTTCCTTGCTGTAATGGATTACATCTCTATCAGATTACTTCTTTACTGTAATGGATTATGTCTCTACTGTAATAGATTACCTCATTGCTGTAATAGTTTATGTCTCTACTGTAATAGTTTACTTCTTTGCTGTAATGGATTATGTCTTTACTAGATTACTTCTTTGCTGTAATGGATTACAGCTCTGCTGTAATAGATTACTTATTTACTGTAATAGATTACCCCTTCATGGGTGGATGTGTGTCTGTCTGACAGACCAATGACTCTTATTTATTACCCATCAGCCCCTGGGCCAAGATTGGACACTCTGTCCCCAGACAAACTCTGTCTCTTTGTTTTCAGGTCTTCCTGTCCTTTTGTCTCTTCTTCTTCTCTTTTTCTTCTTCACTCTTCTTCTTCTTCTTGTCTCTCCTTCTTCTTCTCTCTTCTTCTCATCTCTTCTTTTTCTTCTTGTCCCTTCTGTCTGTTGTTTTTCTTTGTCCTTCTCCTCCGTCTGTCCATTGGCTGTCTCATGGACTCACTGCTGTCCCCAGAGGACAAACACAACAGGACAACCACCACAAACATGATGGACTGGGGGCAGTGGGGGTGGGGCTACAGCTATAGATATATGTTTTTCTATGAGAAGACCCCCCGTATAAAGGCAGGGACGTTTACGTCCTTTGAAACAGACGAACCCATTTATGTGGGTGAAGACAACAGGACAGGACTGAAGACAGAGACGAAGACAACGACAACGATGAAGATGACCACAACAAAGACGATGACGAAGACGATGAAGACGGCAACGATGAAGATGACGACAAAGACGATAACAAAGATGATGACAGAGACGACAACGATGCAGATGACAAAGATAACAAGAAAAGCATTAAGAGAGCGCAGACCTCCGCCAAGATAATTCAACAAATATAATTATTGAACTCCACCTAAAAATTGTACCTTCGAGGTTTTAGTTTTTCCCAGACTTCTAGTAAAAGGAGGGAACAGGATGTATGAACTGCAGACGGATATGGTGGAAAAACTGGAAACCTGTCCTGTGTCCAACGTGGACATCCTCTGGACAGAACCGTATGTATAAAAAAAATCTAAAAATTATCTTGTGTTTGTTGTGGGTTTGGAACTTGATGACATAGATGACCTTTTCTTTTTCCACTTTCCAACAGTAATTAACAATTGCTGCATTTTTTCAGCATTATTTAAATTTTCCATTGTTTAAAATCCTTTCAGAAAACAATTCATCTGTGCTTTATTATTTATTCTTAATTTCTTTCAACTCCAAGTTCAGTTTTAATGTTTATTTAGCGAAGAAGGAAACGTTTCCCCAGTCAGAAGGGGACCAGACTATTTACTGGTTAACTGGTTTTATAGACGCAGTTGGTAACAGATCATATGAATAAAGATTATATTTAAGGGGAAAAAAACATTAACACCATTAAGTGTGTGTGTGTGTGTGTGTGTGTATGTGTGTGTGTGTGTGTGTGTGTGTGTGTGTGTGCGTGTGTGTGTGTGTGTATGTGTGTGTGTGTCCCATTCTCATTGTGTGGACATATGGACTGCTGGTCCAACGGTCTTCTGCTGATGTGGACCTCAGATCAGTCTGACTCAGCTCTTCTGTCTGAATTACATCCAGGGGTTTTTGGATTCTACTGGGACACACTTTTAGATAAAAACACTAAAACTTCTTCAGATTAATGCTTTTTTTTTTTCTCCTGGGCAGAAAAAGGACCTCATGTCATCTTCTGCGCCGTAAAAGTCAAACTAAACGGATGATTAATTTTTACGTTTTTTTTCTGCGACAGTGTCCTCTGAGCACAGGGACACTGTGGACTCACTCCAAATGGGACGGATCTGCAGAGGGTCCACTAAAGGACTGACCCGTGTCCAGGTCTGGAACAGGAGGTTCAGCCCATAACCAAAGGGTTGGCGGTTCCAGTCCCACTCATGTGCCCTTCACCTCCTGCCTCCAGTGTCACTCACACTGGTGTATGAATACATGTGAATGTTCAGTGGTGGGAGGGGCTGCTTGGTGTGAACTGGCAGCCACGCCTCCTTCAGTCTTCCCCAGGACAGGGGCGGAACAAAACCACTGAAAAGCCACTACTGGTCCAGTCCCATTTCACCCCTTGGCCCCTCCCCCTTAGCCCTACCCTTTCATTTTCAACTAGTGTTGTTTTTTCAGCCTGTTTTACTTTTAGTTTTAGTCTTTGTGCCAAACTTGCATTTCAGTCTTTATTAGTTTTAGTCACGTTTATAGTTTTTCTCCTGAAGAAGAGTAAAGATTTAGGAGAAGGAGAAGGAGAAGAAGAACAAACATGGCGCAAACAGGTGGTTTTACTAATGTGGATATTCAGAAGGATAGTTGTGGTAAATATGTCAGTAGTCTTCATAAATATGTCGGTAGTTGTCGTAAACATGTGGGTAGTTTTTTTACTCAGTCACTCTTTGAAAATACTGCAGTTTATGGAAGTCCTTCTGTTCAAATGCTCACACTGCCCCCTGTGGTTCCCACTGGTTCTGCTACGTATTCTAGTCTGGGTCAGAACAAGCTCCTGGAAAACGGACAGAATTATGTACAGCAGTGTTTGTCAGTGGGGGTGGGACTGCCCCCCCCCCCCCCCCCCCCCCCCCCCCCCCAAGGGCATTGGGATACCGTTGGGGGGGCATATGGAACAAGAAATCTGAGGGGGGGGGGGGCTGACACCAAAATGGGGGGTGTTAGTCTGTACAAGTGTCAATATCAACCTGTATGTTATGTCTGTGGTGAATTTCCATACCCCCCCCCTCCCCCCAATAATTGCAGCAGCCCCCCAGTCTGCAGTGTTCATGTCCATCATCAGTGTTAAATTCCTGCACTAGCACCTTTTACCAAGTGAATAAAAATACACACTGACACATTTAACATTTGACCTGGAACCAAAACTAATAATAATATGAACCAGTGTTGGTGGGAATCACTGACAGATGACAGGAGGAACTGATAAACAAATAAATAAATAAATAATACATTTATTATGAAGAATATTGGAGAAAAAAGTTTTTTGCATCAAAACTACAGTTTGTTTCTGTTATAAACCTGTCATATAAAGGGTTAAAATAAAACAGTTATTGAATATTTGGTATTTTTGTTTATGGATCAAGTTGATGAAATAGAAAAAAATGTAAAAAACAAAACAAAAACAAACTGAAACAGATTGTGACACTGGTCAGAGGCTGCGCATATTATGGGCTGTAGGTGGTTTGAGGACCTCTATGGACGGGACACCAGAGGGTTGATCCAATCAAATTGAAGAAAATAATCCATACATTGATTACAAATAGCTAATAATCAATAGCTGCTGCTCTTGTTTGAACATGAACCAGAACCAGAACCAGAACCAGAGCAGGAAGGAACAGCATCACCTTCAAGTTCATTCTGAATTAATGATATTTTAGGAGGGGGGGGGGGGTCATCCACCCTGCGCTATTGTTCTCCAGCCTCCACACGCGCGCGTGTGTGTGCACACACGCACACACGCACACACACACACACACACACACACACACCACACACACACACACACACACACACACCACACACACACACACACCAGTCCAGTCCAGTCCTGTGTCTTTGTCTCGCGCCCATCTCCTTCCGTTTTAAACCCTATGAATGAACGTTCGCGCGCATCCGCAGCCACGAGTAAATTAACCTCCGAAGTAGATCATTATATGTGTAGACGGTCTGAGCTGGGGCGGGGGGGGCGGGGGGGTTCAAGCAGGTAGTTACGGGGGGAGGGGGGAGGCTTCATGGTTGTCAATGGCAACCATAAAGGAGTAAGCCAGTTTGGAGGCGTCTCGTGCGTTTGTGTTTAGCATATCTGTGTGTGTGTGTGTGTGTGTGTGTGTGTGTGTGTGTGTGTGTGTGTGTGTGTGTGTGTGTGTGTGTGTATAGGTGTGTGTGTGTGTATAGGTGTGTGTGTGTGTGCGCGCGCGCGTGTGTGTGCGCAATGTCCCGCTGCGCGACCCCTCGCGCCAATTCTATCTCATTCAATTGGTTAAGAGAGAGAGAGAGAGAGAGAGAGAGAGAGATGGGGAGACATATTGAGAGAGGGGAAGAGAGGGAGAGACACAGACGCAGACGCACGAGAGAGCGAGACAGACAGTGAGAGAGAGACCTAGATACAGACAGAAGGAGAGAGAGAGAGAGAGAGAGAGAGAGAGAGAGAGAGAGAGAGAGAGGGAGGTAGAGGGAGGATGCTGGTCGGATTTAGCTCTGCCACCGTCTTTTCACGTCCAACACAAGCTTATTACCTTTCTCTCCACGCGCTTGGAAACGGATTTACGCACACGAACGGAGGTTTGTGAGTTTGATTTCTTTGTGTGTTGTGTGATTTGTGCACCTGTGTGTGTCCGTGGGGATGCGGATCCACCCGTGGACCCCCACTCGGACTCTCACCTTTGAAATGACGCCTTTTATTCGGTGCAGCGGAGGCTACAGGTCGTAGGAATGCGTTTAATGGCGATTAGCTGGCGGGTAATTAGCCGTTAACAGTCAGATGGAGCAGGTAGCAGCGCGAGTTGGAGCCGCGGAGGTTTGGGGGGGGGGGGGTCGGTCTGCCGGGGGTCCGCGTGCAAATACGGGCTGCTTTTTGTGTGGGTCGGATGGTCTCCGGTGTGTGCGAGGAGACGGAGACGGAGTGGCGGCGGAGGGGGACAATGTGAGGGGCTGTTGTTTGGCGACGCTGAGCGCGGTGCATGCCCCCCCCCCAAAATAAATAAATAAATAAATCAAATCAGCGGTAAAAAGCCGCTGATCCGGCTGCCTGTGCATGAAGCCTCTAAGTTAAAGGAACAGTGAAGTGTGTGTTTTGCAGTTAAATGGCTGAGGTCAATCACATGGCTCAGATCAATCACAACAGAGGCTGGATCAATCACAGGCTGCTCCGTGGGTTCCTGGTGGTCGGGGGGGGGGGGGGGGGGGGACGAATCATTTCAAATGAGTCCAAATGCTCATGTGGCGCTCAACAGGGAACTCTGGGAAATCTGTAATTCTGACATTAACGGCTGTGGATGGACTGTGTTACAAGACTATACCCATGATGCTGCGGGGGGTGGGGGGGGGGGGGGTTACAGTCAAATGTTAAATCTGGCTGTGCATCTGACATGTGTGACTGTCATCTGTTCATGTGTGCGCGCGGTCATGCGTGCGTGTGAGCGTCTGCAGACGCACCAAGTTGTTTATTCGCGTCAACAATAACAATAACAACAACAACAACAACAGTGCAATAAAACCTAAGATATTATACAATGCGCGCGCAGAGGCAGAGACACTGAAGAGGGGGGCGGGGGTGAGGGTCTCTGCCATTTTTTTTCGATGAAGCGCGTGTAAAAACGCACGCACATGTGAACAGACAGACGGAACTCATCCAGTCAGACGGTTCGTCCATGTGGAGGAAAGGAGGTCACGCGCACTGAAAGGAAAACGATGGGATATTTGGGACTGTTTTTACTGTAGTTATTATTGTTGTTGGCTGGAATGTTGTTTAGTGTGCGGGGGGGGGGGTTGGAACTGTGAGTGTGTGTGTGTGTGTGTGTGTGAGGGGGGGGGGCAGCTTCTTCTTTCTCCACCACAATAGACAAGGGGGTGTTTGTTGGGAATTTGGCGCTTCACTTGTTTTGCTCAATGAAGAATTGAGCGCGAGCCCCTCTCTGATCACCCCCTCCCCCCCTGAACCCCCCCTCCCCCCCACCCTGATGCTCTTTTATCACATCACTCATTATGTGTTTTTCTCCTGATTATCACTTCATGTGGCTTGGATGCACGTGTAGGACTCTGACAGTCTATTGTTCCAACATGAACCGGAATCAGCCGCGTCATAAATAATGAGGTTTAAGATATAAATGTTCTTAGAAATGTTATATTTGGTATTTTTATGTCATTTGGTGACTTTATGTGGGTTAACAGTGACTTCTATCTGTGGATCCAGTTGTAGAATCACTGCTTGAATGAGACAAAGCTGTGTGTTATTCTAATATAGGCTACATTTATTTCTTTTATGTATTTTATTTATTTATTTATTTTTTTCTGAGGGAAAAGAGAGCGAACAGGAATAAAAACATGTCGCCATATTAGGTTTTTTGCCCCCCAAAATGGAGGGGGAGGAGGCTCACAGGAGCTCATTACCAATGCAAATGAGCTTTTTTTTTCCTTCATCGGGGCTCGCGCACCTGCTGTCTCGAGCATGCGCGCGCTCGCTGCTGGATGGCTGACTGGCTTCCTCGTGAGCGCGCCTCCTTCCATCCTCTTGCTCATTAGAATTATGTTCTATTTCTATGGCGCGCGCACGACGTCGAAGCTTTGACGGATAAAAGAAGAAGCAGAGGAAGAGCGCGAGCTCCCGTCTTCTCTCTGAAACTGTGTGTGCGCCGCGCGCAGCAGCAGCAGCTTTAGCCAAACAAAAGGAGGAGGAGGAGTCTAAGATTAAACAACAAATAAAATACAATAATACATCAAACATGGACCAAATAAAGACCTTTAGAGGCCTTGGACACACATACTTGAACAGATTCTATAGTTTTGTAACATTTCATTTTCAGTTTTACTGTTTTTTTTTCTTGTTTTTCTGTTTTGTTTTGTTTGTTTTAGTCAAAAACATTTGAACATTGAATTATTTCTTTATTTCCCCAAAAAGATGATAAACAGATGAAGTGGATTGTTTTTAATACTTAATATTTATGTTTTGGACTCAGTTAATGAGTAGGTACCAGCCCCAGGTGAGGGTTCAGGTCCACAGGATTCAGGTTTGGGTCCACAGGGTTCAGGTCCACAGGGTTCTAGTCCACAGGGTTCAGGTCCACAGGATTCAGGTTTGGGTCCACAGGGTTCTAGTCCACAGGGTTCAGGTCCACAGGGTTCAGGTCCACAGGGTTCAGGTCCACAGGGTTCAGGTTAACTTGAACTGAACCCATTAGAAACTGTTGAACTGAGCAGAAGTAAAGGAATAAATACATACATACATACATGCATACATACATACATACATACATACATACATACATACATACATACATGCATGCATACACACATACATACATGCATACACACATACATACATGCATACATACATACATACATACATACATGCATACACACATACATACATACATACATACATACATACATACATACATACATACATACATACATACATACATACATACATACATGCATACATACATACATACATACATACATACATACATACATACATACATACATACATGCATACACACATACATACATACATACATACATACATACATGCATACATACATACATACATACATACATACATGCATACATACATACATACATACATACATGCATACACACATACATACATGCATACACACATACATACATGCATACATACATACATACATACATACATGCATACACACATACATACATGCATACATACATACATACATACATACATGCATACACACATACATACATGCATACATACATACATACATACATACATACATACATGCATACACACATACATACATGCATACATACATACATACATACATACATGCATACACACATACATACATACATACATACATACATACATACATAGGATTTGAATAGAAATCAATGTCACAGTAATTGACCCATAAATATGGATGTGTTCACCAAACTAGAACTACAGCCATAGATTAGTTTTGTAACTGATTCATCTATTGATTATTTTCTGCGATTTGATTAAAAGATTATCTAACAGGAAAAGTGTTATTTTGTAACTTTTTAAAGGAATAAAATGATGAAATATGTGAAACAGACACATGAAAATGACAAACACCTGAAACAACAACCACAAAAAGTATAAAAGTAAAAGTATATACAAACATATCTGTGTATATATAAATACTAACCCCAGTCCCATCAGTGTTCAGTGTGTCTCTAAATGTGTGTAGATGTGGTTCTGGTCCAGTCCAGTCTAGTCCAGTTCCATCTCTACCCTCTAATCTGTCAGCTCAGTCTGAAACACATTTGGATTCAACTGAACATGGACCTAACGTCCACCTGGGGGTTGGACCTGGACTCATGTGCGTCACAATAAGGGTCCGTGTGAAACACAACAGTGGAACCAATGTTTAACAGCAGTGGTTCCACTGAGGAAACATGGAATGGACTCAGTGTTTGGATGGATTCAGTTCTAGACCAAAATAAACAAACTGTGGATGAGAACAGGTTTTAAAATGTATCGACCTTTTTCACACCTTCCATATTTTTGACCATAAATACGCAGTCGTTGCAGAATTCTACTTCCTCCTCTATCAGGTCAACTGTGACACAAGTGAAGAACAATAGTTTTTGTATGGTTCCAGGTGGTTCTGGTTTCGTCCAAAGCAGTCGTTTGGTTCCAGGCGGTTCTGGTTCTGTTCAAAGCAGTCATATCTGTCTTTCAGTCTTTTCATGTAGACAGTGAGGTTCGGTCCAAGTGGATTCGGTCGATCCGGTGGGAGGAGGAACCAAAGTGTGGGATTCCAAAGGGTGGTAGTTGTACAGGTGGACACAGATGGGCACAAGTGGACACAGGTGGATTTGGTGGAACAAGTTTAATGGAGGCGTGTCCTTCAGATCCGCCGTCAAAACTAAACTATATATACATTTGACAAAACACTGTAAACACACACAATAAGCAAATGTGCACAACATATTCTTAATTTCAAATTCTCAGTACGTGCATCAAATAGATACAACATCAATGACCTCGTTGGCTGAAACGTACGAAGGATTTAAAACTTCGTAACTTCCGTCAGTGCCCAGTCCTTGGTAGCTGCTGCGGTACGTCAGCTGACCTTCAAAACAAATAATTTACAATAAAACTAACAACTAAACATGACTGGTTCAAAATCAGACATTTAACGTCTGAAGGTGATGAGCTGGGAAACACTGTTGGCCTGAAACCTGGGGCTGATGCTAGCTTTAGGCTAACATTACTGTGGCTCCATGGAATACGTCCACTTGGACAACCCTAAACAGACTTTGATGCTTTATAAGGTCAGCTGGACATTAGACATAAATGACACAGTTTTTGGTTTTGGAGTTTTCTTCAATGAACTTTGCAACATGGACAAATGTCATATTTGGTAAATGTCTCAGACAGGTTGTGTCCACTCGGGTCCATTTGGTCTCACTGTGTTGACACTCGGCAGGAAGTCGTTTTCAGTAATAATTACGTAGTTACGACAAGTGTGAAGAAGTTCTATTGAGTTATTTATTATCTTCAGTCCGACTGTAGTTTATTGTGATCAATAATAATCAGCAGTGAATGGATCAGTTATAATTGAACAGGTTCAGCGCAAATAAAAGGGTGAAAGACATCCTGATGGGTTCTGTTCTCAGTTCCATCCTCAGTGGTTCTGATATTCTGATGGGTTCTGTCCTCAGTGATTCTGATGTTCTGATGTGTTCCATCCTGGGAGGTTGTGATGGGTTCTTTCTTTAATGGTTCTGTCCTCAGTGGCTCTGATGTTCCAATGGGTTCTATCCTCAGTGGTTCTAATGTGTTCTGTCCTCAGTTCCGTCCTCAGTGGTTCTGATGTTCTGTTGTGTTCTGTCCTCAGTTCTGTCCTCACTGGTTCTGATGTTTTGATGTGTTCCATCCTCAGTGGTTCTGATGTGTTCTCTCCTCAGTTCCATCCTCAGTGGTTCTGATGTGTTCTGTTGTGTTTTGTCCTCAGTTCTGTCCTCAGTGATTCTGATGTTCTGATGGGTTCTGTCCTCAGTGGATTGGATGTTCTGATGGATTCTTTCTTTAGTGGTTCTGATGGGTTTTGTCCTCAGTGGTTCTGATGTGTTCTGTCTTCAGTGGTTCTGATGTTCCAATGTGTTCCTTCCTCAGTGGTTCTGATATTCTGATGGGTTCCATCCTCAGTGGTTCTGATGTTCCAATGTGTTCCATCCTCAGAGGTTATGATTGGTTCTTTCCTTAGTGGTTCTGATGGGTTCCATCCTCAGTACTTCTGATGTTCTGGTGCGTTCTGTCCTCAGTGGTTCTAATGTTCCAATGTGTTCCATTGTCAGTGGTTCTGATTTTCTGATGGGTTCCATCCTCAGTGGTTCTGATGTGTTTTCTCCTCAGTGGTTCTGATGTTCTGATGGGTTCTTTCCTTAGTGGTTCTGATGGGTTTCATCCTCAGTGGTTATGATGTGTTCTGTCCTCAGTGGTTCTGATGTTCCAATGTGCTCCGTCTTCAGTGGTTCTGATGTTCCAATGGATTCTATCCTCAGTGGTTCTAATGTGTTCTGTCCTCAGTTCCATCCTCAGTGGTTCTGATGTGTTCTGTTGTGTTTTGTCCTCAGTTCTGTCCTCAGTGATTCTGATGTTCTGATGGGTTCCATCCTCAGTAGTTCTGATGTTCAGATGTGTTCTGTCCTCAGTGGTTCCGATGTTTCAATGTGTTCCGTCCTCAGTGGTTTGGATGTTTTGATGGGTTCCATCCTCAGTGGTTCTGATGTTCCAATGTGTTCTGTCTTCAGTGGTTCTGATGTTCCGATGGGTTCTGTCCTCAGTGGTTCTGATGTTCTAATGGGTTCTATCCTCAATGGTTCTGATGTTCTGGTGTGTTCTGTCCTCAGTTCTATCCTCAGTGGTTCTAATATTCCCATGTGTTCCATCATCAGTGGTTCTGATGTTCTAAATGGGCTCTACCCTCAGTGGTTTTGATGTTCTGGTGTGTTCTGTCCTCAATGGTTCTGATGTTCTGATGGGTTCAATCCTCAGTGGTTGTGATGTTCCAATGTGTTCTGTCTGCAGTGCTTCAGTTCTTCTAAGGTCAGAGGTCAGATAGAACCCTTTCAGTTGATCTGAGGTCAGAGGTCACGGAACCCTTTCAGTCATTCTGTGGTCAGAGGTCAGATAGAACCCTTTGTCTCACTGTTCCACAGTTCAGCTCATGGAACCCAAACTCAGCTTCACTGTGTTTAGCTCTGACTCTGGGCTCCAGCAGAAGACCAGTTCCTGAGGTTCTCAGGGTCCCAGATGGTTCATATGACCAGTCCCTGAGGTACTCAGGTCCCAGATGGTTCCTGTGGGACCAACATGTCCCAGATGGACTTTGGTTCTAGACCATGGACAGACTTCTACAGAACCACAGCTGTTTTAAAGTCTATTCTCTGAGCCACAGGAGGCCAGGGCACAGACCTGGACCAGGACTAATATGGTGGTCCCTCCTGGTTCTAGTCTGGACCTGAGCAGCAGTGTTCTGGATGTTCTGCAGCTGTCTTCCAGCTGGTTTAGAGTCCAGTCAGAAGAACGTTCCAGTAGTCTAACCTGGTCCAGATAAATGCAAAGTCTGGTTAAACCTGTGGTTCTGCCAGTGTTTGGTCAAAGGATGAGGATGGATCTGATGGGTCTGTTCCAGTTCAGATCTGATGGGTCTGTTCCAGTTCAGATCTGATGGGTCTGTTCCAGTTCAGATCTGATGGGTCTGTTCCAGTTCAGATCTGATGGGTCTGTTCCAGTTCAGATCTGACTCCAGTATCAGTGCAGCTGCACCATTTGGGCCAAAACTAAAACACAGATTTTTTTCTCTAAAAACTTGATTTTTGATTTCAGTTTTTGGGTAAAACTCCAAAAGACAACAGAAGTCAGTTTGTTGTTTCCATGAGAAGTCCACAGTACAAACCAGTGGACCTACCTCAGATCTGTGATATGTGTGTGTGTGTGTGTGTGTGTGTGTGTGTGTGTGTGTGTGTGGTTCTAGTTGAACTGGTGGATCAGTGCTTGAATCCACAGCTTACGTTGGTGTCACTACTGTAGGTCCATCACAGATTTAAGGTCCGTTACATGGACTTCTGTGAAAGACCGCTGTCACAGATAGGAGGAGGAGCCTACCGTAGGTTGGAGGTGTGGCCTGGAGAGCTGAATTCGATTTGACGATTTCCCTTTTTTAAAAATCGTCTAAATTTAAAAATCCA
Source organism: Sphaeramia orbicularis (assembly GCF_902148855.1). Lineage (NCBI taxonomy): Eukaryota > Metazoa > Chordata > Actinopteri > Kurtiformes > Apogonidae > Sphaeramia > Sphaeramia orbicularis. The sequence goes on along the minus strand of NC_043969.1, from coordinate 52,368,209 downwards.
GTTTGGATTTAAAACGGATTAATCATGCAGCCCCAACCCCCAGATTCAGAACCTGATATCAACTTTTAAAGGAAGAGGTTCCAGATAACTGAGGATACTGTATGTGGATTTATGTGGGTCAGAGAATAGGACTTCAGTCTGGACTGAGGTTAGATGGAGAAAGGAGTTAAGCATTCACACAGTGGTCTGGTAGGGGGTCAGGGTCAGGGTCAGGGCCCATGTTCTCCTGCTGAGGTGTAAATCTCAGTGTCATCTGCATAGTTGTGGTAGAACACATTATTACTGTGTATTAATTGGCCGAGGGGCACCATGTAAATATTGAACCAGAAGGTTCCCAGGATGGAACCCTGGGGGACCCCACAGGTCACTGCAGTTTGGTCTGACACACAGTTTCTGATTTGGACAAAGTCCGTCCCGTCCTCAGTGTAGGACTAGAACCATTTCAGGGCAGGACCACAGATGTTTCCCCTAGGGATGGAAGATGATTGGATACGTATCCATACGTGTACGTGTACGATCCCAGTGCACCGACAGAGAAGCTGACAGTGAATGAAAAGTTTGGACTGATATCGCGATGCATCGATTATCGAATGTTTGTATCAATAAAATTTGATCTGTTCAATAGAATTTATTTGTACTTACATTTAAAAGTGTTTCTGTTTATTTGAGTTAAGTTTTTTTTTTCTTCAGACCCACGTTAACATGCGCCATGGATTCACAGATGTGTGCACTAACAGAATGAGCTCCGCCCATACACTGGGCACATGCTCCGCCCATAAATCCTGTACTGTGTGTATGTGAATGTGACAGACACAGAAGGAGGAGAACACATGTTGTTTACGAACGTGTACTTTTACTAGATCAGCTGTACTGAATACTGCAGTACAGACCACAGATACTGCAGTACAGACCACAGATACTGCAGTACAGACCACAGATACTTCCTTAAACAGTCACATGCACATCTAAGAGCACATCCCATAATACCTTGTGCAGGTATGTTTTAAAGTGACAGAACCTTTTTCTGTTTTATTACAAATACATTAAATTACAAATGGACTCAGTGAAGGAGGAAGAAGTTGAGTTTTAGAAACAAAGAAAACGACTTTGGAAACAGTCTGAACTTTTTCACTGACTGAATGTGAGGCACATGTTCTGAAACGGAACTAAACACACTTTGGAAAAAGTCATGGTTTATTTGATAAATAAATAATCAAACTCACTGAATTCCACTGTCTGTTTTTTACTGCATGAGAGTGTTTAATCGCTCTGTATCAGGATTTGGGTTTGAATCGTATCACATCATGAAACATTACACATGTACAGGGCTGTGTATCGGCAACAATCTGGCGATACGATACAAATCACAAAACTAGGATCACGATATGATATATCACGATATGTCATGATACTGTTAAAAAGGAAATTTTTTGTTTGTTTGTTTGTTTGTTTTAAGATTATTTCCTGGAAGAACTGAATTACACCAGAAATCTGCACAAATACTAAACACTTTATCTGATCACAACAGGATCTTTTTTAAATTTTTATTTATTTATTTATTTATTGTTATTTTTATTTTATTTTTAAATAAATAAATAAGTAAAAAAGATCAAAACAGGATCTAATGTTATATCACAAAATATTTACTAATTCTCCTAGTTTCCAAAGGAACTCCCATCTGCCTCTCAGACAGTAAAAAGTGCTTTTAGGATGATTGAAATAATTTAATAAAACAGTGTTAAATAATAATAAATAAAAAAATAAAATTAAATAAATAAATAAATAAATATATATATATATATATATATATATATATATATATAAAAGAAAAAACAAAAATGAACCTCCTCCATATCTGCATTTGAACAACTACCTAAAAAATATCCATACAGTACTTTTTAATATCCACACAGTATCGTGAAATGAAATACTGTGATATATTGCAGAACTGATATTTTCTTACACCCCTACACATGTATCTATAATAAATCAGATCGGAGATGCTGTATCCAGATGTTAACGTCCCCCTCTGGACCCCCCCACCCCACCCACTAACCTTTCTGCACTGACTCTGATCAGATGGACCTGACTTCAGTGGGTCTTTTTTTATTATTTATTTTATTTTATTTTATGTCATTTTATTTTATTTTATGTTTCACTTCAGTGGATCTGAATCCAGACTCCACACACACTAACGAGGTCTCTATGGTCTGGTTCCACTTACCCGGTCCCTGGTCACAGGTGACCCATGAACGTCCCCTGCGGACCTGCCCCCCCCACACACACACACACATACACACACACACACGCATTAAAGATAGTAGTAAACATACAGGTGTGTGTGTTATTGTATTAATTAGACTTCACATAATTTCCCGTTGCCAGGGCGATACGACCAAATCCATCTTCATGATAAACATTCCTTCTCATCAGCTGATCCTCAGAATCGCCTCAATAAACAACCAATGAATACGTTTTATTCTTGAGTGGAAGTTGAAGAAGTTCATAAAAACCTGGGGTTATTGTTTTGTTCTTTTCCCTTGTTTTAATTTACTGTCATGAACATCAAGTCAAAGAATGTAAATGTTTGAAAAGATGAAAAGACACGAGAGGGTTAATGATGGTTTTAAATGTTTTTTAGGGTTAAATAAACACTTCATGTTTCAAATATTGAGGGGATGAACATTCAGATGTTACTTATAAACTTTGTTAAATATTCAAATATGCATCTGCAAAAGGAAGAAAAAGAACAAAAACACCTGTGTTTTTAACCCAAAAGATAAAAGGTTGAAAATGTGTTTAATTAGTTGGATCATGGATCAGTTTTACAAAAAAAAATAACAAACATAAGTTTGATGTCATGGAGGAAAATATATTTAAGTCACATTTTTACAATCCCAACACAAATACTCATTTAAACCAAAAATGTTCGACTCCAGCCCTGAGCGTCGTAAAGAGGAGCTGGTATTCTCTTTTTTTGTGTTTAATAGGTCTGTAGGTTTGTTGTATAATTTCTTTTTTTTCTATTGTGTCTGTGTGGTTCCTTATGTCTAAGTACAGGTTTATGTAAAATTATGTATAATTTATATATATATAAAACAAAAAAAGTTTGACTCCAGTCTTCAAAAAAATACAAGTGACATGTAAATATGTTTTCTAGTAGTAATATTTATACATTTATCCAAAGCACAGGGACATGAAATGTAGTATCGTACCAATAACCCATTATTATTATTATTATTATTATTATTATTATTATTATTATTATTACTATTACTATTTTATGAACAGAAATAAAAACAGGTCATTGTTTAACATCAATTCCATCTAAAAAAAAAACCCAGACACAACACGCAGGACGATGCAGCGCACGCTTTGAAACCAAACAACAAATCTATGATCTGAGCAGAAAACAACACAGAAGGAATGACAGATCCTAAGTAGATCATGTCGAATCAGTATTAAGCGCAGCAGCAGCAGTGGATCAGATGTTGATCAGGCTTTTCCAAATCAGCCTTTTGCATTGACGGTGCATGAATGTGAACATGTTTCCCTTAAATCCTGAGGGCGGTGCATGAATGTGAACACGTTTCCCTTAAATCCTGAGGGCGGTGCATGAATGTGAACATGTTTCCCTTAAATCCTGAGGGCGGTGCATGAATGTGAACACGTTTCCCTTAAATCCTGAGGGCGGTGCATGAATGTGAACACGTTTCCCTTAAATCCTGAGGGCGGTGCATGAATGTGAACACGTTTCCCTTAAATCCTGAGGGCGGTGCATGAATGTGAACACGTTTCCCTTAAATCCTGAGGGCGGTGCATGAATGTGAACACGTTTCCCTTAAATCCTGAGGGCGGTGCATGAATGTGAACACGTTTCCCTTAAATCCTGAGGGCGGTGCATGAATGTGAACACGTTTCCCTTAAATCCTGAGGGCGGTGCATGAATGTGAACATGTTTCCCTTAAATCCTGAGGGCGGTGCATGAATGTGAACACGTTTCCCTTAAATCCTGAGGGCGGTGCATGAATGTGAACACGTTTCCCTTAAATCCTGAGGGCGGTGCATGAATGTGAACACGTTTCCCTTAAATCCTGAGGGCGGTGCATGAATGTGAACACGTTTCCCTTAAATCCTGAGGGCGGTGCATGAATGTGAACACGTTTCCCTTAAATCCTGAGGGCGGTGCATGAATGTGAACACGTTTCCCTTAAATCCTGAGGGCGGTGCATGAATGTGAACACGTTTCCCTTAAATCCTGAGGGCGGTGCATGAATGTGAACACGTTTCCCTTAAATCCTGAGGGCGGTGCATGAATGTGAACGTGTTTCCCTTAAATCCTGAGGGCGGTGCATGAATGTGAACGTGTTTCCCTTAAATCCTGAGGGCGGTGCATGAATGTGAACGTGTTTCCCTTAAATCCTGAGGGCGGTGCATGAATGTGAACGTGTTTCCCTTAAATCCTGAGGGCGGTGCATGAATGTGAACATGTTTCCCTTAAATCCTGAGGGCGGTGCATGAATGTGAACATGTTTCCCTTAAATCCTGAGGGCGGTGCATGAATGTGAACATGTTTCCCTTAAATCCTGAGGGCGGTGCATGAATGTGAACATGTTTCCCTTAAATCCTGAGGGCGGTGCATGAATGTGAACATGTTTCCCTTAAATCCTGAGGGCGGTGCATGAATGTGAACATGTTTCCCTTAAATCCTGAGGGCGGTGCATGAATGTGAACATGTTTCCCTTAAATCGTCAGCAGTAAAACAGCGTCTGTGGAAAACAGGGTCAGCACAGAAAAAAGAGAACGAGCACACAAGCACATGATGGCAGATAAAGGTTTGTCTGTGTCTGAGGGAGAAGAGAGAGGAGGAGGTGGTGGTGGTGGTGGTGGGGGGGATCTGAGGGGGGGGGGTGGGCAGGGGAGGGTTCTGGGGGGGCTGATGAAGGGGCCTCTCTGTTGAAGGAGGGACTGGCTGCTCTATAGAGGCTCCATGGACGACAGGAACAAGGCATTGAGTCTGTGAGTCGGCATCTGTAATGCCATAATAGGCTCTTATAATGATGCCTCTATAGACTGGGGGGGGGGGGGGGGGGGGGGGGTGATGTAGTTCAGTGGAGGTGGATGAGCTGTTGTGTGATTGGATGAAACAAGAGGTCTAATGTCATCCTAAATCTAAGTCCAAACCCCCATTTAGCATCCATGATTTATGTCAAATATAAGGGCTAAGATAAGGTAAGATAAGGTAAAATAAGATAAGGTAAGATGAGGTAAAATAAAATAAGGTAAGGTAAGATAGGGTAAAATCAGATAAGGTAAAATAAGGTAAGGTAAGATGAGGTAAAAGAAAAAAAAAAAATAAGGCAAGGTAAGATAAGGTAAGATAGGGTAAAATAAGGTAAGGTAAGATAGGGTAAAATAAAATAAGATAAAGTAAGAAAAAATATAACAAGGTAAGATAAAATAAGGTAAGGTAAATTAAGATAAGGTAAGGTAAAGTAAAAAAAAAAAAAGATAAGGTGAGGTAAGATAAGGTAAAGTAAAATAAGATAAAGTGAGAAAAATCTAATGAGGTACAATAAAGTAAGAACAAATAAGATAAGGTAAAATAAAATAAGATAAAGTAAGAAAAAATATAACAAGGTAAGATAAAATAAGGTAAGGTAAATTAAGGTAAGGTAAAGTAAAAAAAAAAAAAAAAAGATAAGGTGAGGTAAGATAAGGTAAAGTAAAATAAGATAAAGTGAGAAAAATCTAATGAGGTACGATAAAGTAAGAACAAATAAGATAAGGTAAAATAAAGTAAGGTAAGATAAGGTAAAATAAAGTAAGGTAAGATAAGGTAAAATAAAATAAGATAAAGTAAGAACAAATAAGATAAGGTAAAATAAAGTAAGGTAAGATAAGGTAAAATAAAATAAGATAAAGTAAGAACAAATAAGATAAGGTAAAATAAAGTAAGGTAAGATAAGGTAAAATAAAATAAGATAAAGTAAGAACAAATAAGATAAGGTAAAATAAGATCAGGTAAGGTCAAATAGGATAAAGTAAGATAAAATAACATAGGATAAAATAAGGTAAGGTAAAATAAGATAATATAAATAGCATTTGATTGATTGTTTTTATTTATTTTATTTTTTTTTTTACATTATTTTCTATTTCATCAACTTGATCCATAAACATAAATACCAACTATTCAATAACTGTCATATTTAACCCTATAAATGACACGTTTAGAATAGAAAACAAACTGTATTTTTGATACAAGAAAAACACAAAAACCTTTTTTTTTTTCCCCAATATTTACCATCATTTTTAAAATGGGTTTATTCGTTCCTCCTGTCATCAGTCAGTGATTCCCACCAACACTGGTTCATATTATTATTATTTTTGGTTCTAGGTCAAATGTTAAATGTGTCAGTGTGTATTTTGTACTCACTTGGTAGAAGGGTGTTAGTGTAGGAATTTAACACTGTTTATTATGGGATGGTTCATATAAACTGTATGTTTCCTGTTCGTCTGATCCGGATCCCTCTGACACACTGAACAGGTTCCATCAGCTGTCAGGTCCAACACACGCCCCCTTTTCCACTTCTGTTCTGGAATATTCCACTTAGGGTCCGATACTCAGCGTGTGTACTTGTACTCGTAAAAGTACTCTGATACCACTGACAGCAGTGTGACGTTCACAGTTCAGAGGAGGAGTAATGGAGTACTGTCAGCAGAGCAGAGACTGAACCTAATAAACGACAGCGACTTAAGGATCGTAGAGGATCTGTTCAAAGAACGACTGTGTGAGTTAGAGACAAACTGCTGACACGCTTAGGACGACTGCCCTCACAAATATCCACAGTAGTATCACAGCACTGTTACCTCTGAAGAAGAAGAAGGAGAAGGAGAAGAAGAAGAAGAAGAAGAAGAAGGAGAAGGAGAAGAAGAAGAAGAAGAATCTGTCCAGTTCGGTTCCTACAGTTGTTGAATAGTTCCATGTGGAAGTAAATCTGTCTCATCAGATTTTGAATTATAAAAGCAATTGATTTTTTTTTTGCACTGAAATTAAGTATCTGAATTTTTTGTCTCTCAATCTATGTTCATAAATTTTGAATTAAAAAAAATCAGAGGCAAGAAATTGAGACGCAAAAAAATTAGGAAGCAAAAAATTCAGACTCAAAAAATTCAGAAGCAAAAAATTTAGATGCAAAAAATGTCTGGACGCAAAAAATTCCGACAGAAAATTCAGACACACATCGGGGACACCAAGGATAAGTAATCAGTTCCATCTCAAGTCAAACCGACAGCCAACCAATCAAGTTATGTTAGGTTGGTCATGTGACACCGATGCAGGAAGACAGACAGCACAGATGTGTGATCTGAATGTTTTGCAGCTGAATTTTTTTGCATCTGAACTTTTTTTTCTTCAAATTTCTGAACATAGGTGAATTCAGAGACAAAAAATTCAGATACTTAATTTCAGTGCAAAAAAATGTCAGTGCTTGAAATTCAGTGGCTTTTATCATTTAAAATCTGATCAGACAGATTTACTTCCGTAGTTCTGTCTCCACATTAAATTTCTCTGTCCGTTGATCAGATTAGAATATTTTGGCTGATGTCAGTCCTTTTGAATCCAATAGCCTTACAATGACGTTGCTCAGTTGACAGGAAGTGCAGTACCACACTGCATGATGGGAAATGAAGTTAAAAACAGGAACACCACAGTTCCTAACCTCAGTCTGTGCAGACGTCTGTGTTTATATGACGCACTAGTTTGACATAATCCTGTAGTTTTACAGCTGGGATCCAAAACACAGTGTGTGTAAAAACAGAAGAAGTATATTGTCTGAACTCCACTGGGACACTGGGACACTGGGGGACACTGGGGGACACTGGAGGACACTGGGGGACACTGGGGGACACTGGGACACTGGAGGACACTGGGGGACACTGGGGGACACTGGAGGACACTGGGGGACACTGGGGGACACTGGGGGACACTGGGACACTGGAGGACACTGGGGGACACTGGGACACTGGGGGACACTGGGACACTGGAGGACACTGGGGGACACTGGGACACTGGGACACTGGAGGACACTGGGGGACACTGTGTGTTTGAGGGGCTTTAAATTGACCTGTGTGGGAGGGGTTTATATGCTGTGTGGGAGGGGTTTATCTGTTTTATGGGAGGGGTTTATCTATTTTTGGGAGGAGTCTATCTGCTGTACAGGGTGGGGAAGCAAAATGTACAATATTTTGAGGCAGGGATTGAAAGACAGTGTATGACCAATTAGTTTATTGAAAGTCATGAGAATTTATTTGCCACAAGAAAATGTCCATAATAGAAAATGTTTTTATTCTATGTGTCCTCCTTCTTTCTCAATAACTGCCTTCACACGCTTCCTGAAACTTGTGCAAGTGTTCCTCAAATATTGGGGTGACAACTTCTCCCATTCTTCTTTAATAGTATCTTCCAGACTTTCTGGTAATAGTTTTGCTCATTCTCTTCTTTCCATTATAAACAGTCTTTATGGACACTCCAACTATTTTTGAAATCTCCTTTGGTGTGACGAGTGCATTCAGCAAATCACACACTCTTTGACGTTTGCTTTCCTGATTACTCATATGGGCAAAAGTTTGTGAAAAGGTATGGATAATAGTGTTAGGTATGATTATGACATCAGTATATGTTTGGGTTCAAAACAACTGACGTAGTGTCTGCTGAGAAAAAACAACTAAATGTTCAGTGTACATTTTGCTTCCCCACCCTGTATGGGAGTGGTTTATCTGTTGAATGGGAGGGGTTTATTTGCTGTGTGGGAGGGGGTTATCTGCTGTGTGGGAGTGGTTTATCTGTTGTATGGGAGGGGTTTATTTGCTGTATGGGAGGGGTTTATCTGTTTTATGGGAGGGGTTTATCTGCTGTGTGTGGGGGGGGGTTTATCTGTTGTGTGGGAGGGGTTTATCTGCTTTATGGGAGGGGTTTATCTGTTGTGTGGGAGGGGTTTATCTGCTGTGTGGGAGGGGTTTATCTGCAGTATGGGAGGAGTTTATCTGTGTGTGGGAGTGGCTTATCTGCTATAGGTTAGTTCTTCAATAGGTTTTTGTCCAATCCTAGTGAATAAAGCGACTGAAGTGACTGAAGGCATCAGGTTAACTCAGACCAGTTCTGGTTCTGGTTCTGGTTCTGAATACTTAGAACCTCTAAACACCTAGAATATGGTTAGAATAGAAGGTGTGGAATAATGGGTATAAAAAGAAAATGACTGACCTGTGTTTGATGACATCATACTGAGCTGTGTTTGATGACATCATACTGAGCTGTGTTTGATGACATCATACTGAGCTGTGTTTGATGACATCATACTGAGCTGTGTTTGATGACATCATACTGACCTGTGTTTGATGACATCATACTGACCTGTGTTTGATGACATCATACTGACCCTCAGTGTTCTTGATGAAAACACTCTTTAAAAATCCACCTTAAATTCAAAGCTCTGTCCTTTTGTCTTTGTTAGAAGAATCAGGGACTCATGCAGTTGTTCAGTCACACACACATCTGGCTTGCTATCTTTATTTATTTATTTTGGGGTGGGGGATACCTTAACCCTAACAGCCTGAAAGTACCCTAACATTCGTTCCAGATCATTCGGCCCACAGCCGTCCTGACAAAACCACAGTAGCAGCGATAATTAGACAAATATAGGTCTGTATGTAACGAGGACACAGTAGCCAATAAAAGAACAGACAGTCAGACAAGAGGGGGAGGGGCTTAAACAGCCCAAACATGGGGATTCAAAATGGAATCCACACACATTAACAGGTTTAACTCAGTCCAATCACAGGAAAAAATGACGTCTGATGCCATTTCAAACAACGTCTGTGACATAAGTGAGTCTAAGTGAGTCCACATGAGTCCACATGAGTCCAGATGAGTCCACATGAGTCCACTTCAAACCTCTGGGTTTAGAATCAACATTTATATAATACTTTGGTCCATAAAAGAATGAGTTCATGTTTGAAATATTTTATTTTATTTTTTTCTGTATTTTTAAACATTTTTAATCATTTTTAAAAGTTTATTTTTTAGTATATTTTGACATTTTGAAAAGCAACTTATATATAGTATATAACAGATAATACGTAACAGAAATAGAACAATGTCCACATTCATTTAGTGAGTCCTTTGGTTTTGAGGAAAACCTGGAATATGAAATAATAACTTTTCATTCGACACATGTTAGACTAAACCACCTGACCAGGTCATATTGACCCATTTATGCACCTAAGGATTAAATTAATGTTTAATAATTTGTCTCAAAAACACTTTAAATTCAAGTCATAGTTAGACACAAAAAAAAACATTTTTACAGTTTGTAGTTCCTGTATATTTTGCATATTTCACCCTTTATTGTTGATTTATTTGAATATTAGACAGCGGTGTCAGATTAAGATGAGACCAAATAAAATAAGATAAGATACGATGAGTTAAGATAAGGTTAGGCTGAGTTAAGAAAAAATAAACTGTAAAACCCTGTGACTATAAAGTGTTTCTGTCTGAGGTGGATTTGTACTGAGACAGGCTTTATTTCATCATTTTAATAGAAAATTTGAAATTATTTTTTACATAAATATAAATTATGTGATTTTATTGCTATATATAAATGATTTTTGACACACACACTCATATATATGTGTGTGTGTATGTATATATATATATATATATATATATATATATATATATACAGGGGTTGGACAAAATAATGGAAACACCTTAAAAAAATCAACAAAATATAATTTAATATGGTGTAGGTCCGCCTTTTGCGGCAATTACAGCCTCAGTTCTCCGAGGTATTGATTCATACAACTTGTGAATTGTTTCCAAAGGAATTTTCAGCCATTCTTCAGTTAGAATACCCTCCAACTCTTTTAGAGACGATGGCGGTGGAAATCAACGTCTTACTTGAATCTCTAAAACTGACCATAAATGCTCAATAATGTTGAGGTCTGGGGACTGTGCCGGCCATACGAGATGCTCAACTTCATTAGAATGTTCCTCATGCCATTCTTTAACAATTCTAGCTGTATGGATTGGGGCATTATCATCTTGAGGTGAAGGTGTTTCCATTATTTTGTCCAACCCCTGTATATATATATATGAGTGTGTTTGATTTTCCTGAGTCTTTTTTTGTTGGATGTCCTCCAGCGCTGCAGTCAGTCTCAAATGACTAAATTTAATCACTGTCTTTCAGCTCTGGGAACTAATTGTACAAATTGCGCAGCAGAAATGACACTTAAACCAGTTATGACTGAACTCTGACCTGGATCTAAAAACATGTTTTAATTAAAGCTGCATGATCCATCCAATCACAGACGGATCAACTGCATTTAATATGAAACCAAAATACTAAAAACAGCAGTTTAGGTCATTATTATTATTATTATTTTTTAATTGATTGAATCTGTAAAAGCCACTAAAGTACTGATCTGATGACATTTATTCAGAATATGACTTTCGTACAAACTCAACTACATCTAAATCGCAAGAAAAAGTGACTTTTTCAGCAAAATGGATCCATACCTGAACATAAACCCAGTGTCTACGATGGTATTTTGTTAATTTTTATATATTTTATTCATTTCTATTCTTTTTTTATTATTTTATCTGTTCCTGTACAGTTTGATGCCTATTTTTATTATTTTTGCTTCAGTGTGTGTCCTCTTTTGTTCATGTAACTTGGTTTGGACTCATGTTCGACTGTGCTGGACTTGTTTGTCGGTTCTGTTTGGTTCTGTTTGGTTGGATGTGCAGATGTGAATAAACAGAACCTCCTCAGTCCAGATCCTGTGTTCCGTTCCCGTCAGGTCTGTTTAATGTGACGTGGACGTGGATGAACGCAGCACATGCTCAGACGGACAGAGGGATGTGTTGGATCCAGTGTGAATTGGCTGAAGTCCTGGATGTGGATTAGACCTGGCTTTAATACCTTTACACTAAAAGGCTGTTCTGGTTCAATCTGCTGCACAAACACCAGCCTTTAATCCACAACAACAACAACAACAACAGCTGCTTATCTGACAGAAGACGGTCACACCAGGACCATCAGCCTCACTCTGGGGATTCACCCAAAACACAGAAACAACAGAAAAATAAATAACTAAAAATTCACAGGCATTAGAACACATAGAAAATTAACTGTTTGATCAGCTGATTAATAGATGGATTGAGGTCCATCATGTGTGTGTTGGGGGTCATATCATCCATCCAGCCCCCCCCCCGATGCAAATTAGTTTTCGGCAGCAGGTAGTCAGATAAGGGGAGGGGAGCTCACTTTCACTTCTTTCTCACATCTTTACCTACAGAACTGTCACCCACCATGTCCTCCACAAACAGGTCTGTCACGTTACTTGTTGAATTATGTACGTGTCTGGGGCATTTGGGGGGGGGGGCACTAGTACACTGATGGGCCGTAAGTGGGGCGTGGTTCAAAAAAGGTTACAAAACCCTGGGGTCAGGGTTAGGGTTCTGTGCAGGATTTTGTCAAACCCATTTCAATGTGTCTCCATAAACCAGGCTGACAGTCGGGTCTGGAGCCACAGAACTATTGTTTAGATATTCACAGGGACTGGGTTAGGGTTGGAGGGTTAGAGGGTTAGGGTTAGGGTTAGGGTTAGAGCCAAGAGTTAGTTTTTCAGGGATGAAACTAAAGGTTGTAGGCGTTTGTAACATTTGTGTTGAGTTCAGTCTGGATCAACTTTAACTAAAATAAGATTTGTACAAACGAAGAAGGGTAACAATGGCAAACCCTGACCTAACGTCTGGGTCTTTAAGGGTTAAAGGTGGACGTTTGGGTCTTTAAGGGTTAAAGGTGGACGTTTGGGTCTTTAAGGGTTAAAGGTGGACGTTTGGGTCTGTAAGGGTTAAAGGCGGACGTTTGGGTCTTTAAGGGTTAAAGGTGGACGTTTGGGTCTTTAAGGGTTAAAGGTGGACGTTTGGGTCTGTAAGGGTTAAAGGCGGACGTTTGGGTCTTTGAGGGTTAAAGGCGGACGTTTGGGTCTTTGAGGGTTAAAGGCGGACGTTTGGGTCTTTGAGGGTTAAAGGCGGACGTTTGGGTCTTTGAGGGTTAAAGGTGGACGTTTGGGTCTTTGAGGGTTAAAGGCGGACGTTTGGGTCTTTGAGGGTTAAAGGCGGACGTTTGGGTCTTTGAGGGTTAAAGGCGGACGTTTGGGTCTTTGAGGGTTAAAGGTGGACGTTTGGGTCTTTGAGGGTTAAAGGCGGACGTTTGGGTCTTTGAGGGTTAAAGGCGGACGTTTGGGTCTTTAAGAGTTAAAGGCGGACGTTTGGGTCTTTGAGGGTTAAAGGCGGACGTTTGGGTCTTTGAGGGTTAAAGGCGGACGTTTGGGTCTTTGAGGGTTAAAGGCGGACGTTTGGGTCTTTGAGGGTTAAAGGCGGACGTTTGGGTCTTTGAGGGTTAAAGGCGGACATTTGGGTCTTTGAGGGTTAAAGGCGGACGTTTGGGTCTTTGAGGGTTAAAGGCGGACATTTGGGTCTTTAAGGGTTAAAGGTGGACGTTTGGGTCTTTAAGGGTTAAAGGCGGACGTTTGGGTCTTTAAGGGTTAAAGGCGGACGTTTGGGTCCATATTTTTTGTATTTTGTTATATTTCTATTTCTATTTCTATTTCTGTGTGTATTGCTGTGTTGTTTGATGTCATGTGACCATTTGACTGATACTTCCTGTTTTAACAGCTGTTCAAAGTGATAATTAGCTGATTCAAACATAAGTGTGTTTATGTGGGATAAGGGCTTTAAAAACAGTTAGAGGGTATTTGTAATGTGGCTGATCCCTCTGGTATCCGCCCATAGATGCCTTTAATCACCTAAAGCGTATAATCTGCACCGTGTCATAGTGATGTCACAATGTTTACATCCTTTTTTTTTTTCATTTCCTTTTTTTTTGTATTTTGACCTCAGCCATAAATGGGGTTAGGGTTGGGGTTTGGCTTTAATCAGATTGTCAGAGTTTTGAAATTGTAAATCTCCATATTATTATCTTCATCATGTCAGTGGTGGCTGTTCTTCTGTCAGACAGGGGAAGCTCATTGTCAGCTAACATCAAAAAAATTGTCAAGTTATTTAAACATAAATTCAGCCCTCTGTTCCATTAGCATTGTCTGCCATCATGTGCTTCTTGCTAGATAGCTAGTTCACTCTGACCTAGCCAACAGTATGATTGATTTAACTATCTACAAAACGATATTTAACACGAACAAGAAATGATTAAATTATGGAACTGAAACAAGAAAACATTGAAATTATGTTAAATTGAAACAAGGAAGTACAATGAGTGTTTTATTTACAGTGCAAGAAATGAACAAGTAATTTCGTAGTGGTTTCTCTCTCCATTTCACAGCAGAATGTGCGACGGTATTAAACTGAACTGTGTCAGTGAAGGAGGAGATCTCAAACTAGCTGTCAATCAAACAGGAGTCAGCCTTTCGACCAATCCTCCAGTCAGCACGTGGAAGCTGAGCGTCCGGGGGCGGGACAATATGGTGTCATTTATCCAATTACCGTCCAGTTTTGAGGCAATGAACAAACCAGTTCCACTCAGTCCCATTGAAGTGCATGGACGCTGAGCATCTACGGACAAATGCACTGAGCAGAGATGGAGGAGAAAACAGAGACACGAGAATGGAGGAGAAGTGAACAACATCCAGTCCACTGATTTGAGATAAAACTGATTCTGAACCAACTGGTCTGTGAGATGAACGTGTTCCAACACATTTGGAGTCAATGAAATGTCAACGCAACCAAACAGATTTGAGCATTTAATTTTTGTAATTTTAGGGGAAGCTGAACTTCCACTGCAGTCTGACAGAAATCACCTCTGCATGGTATAATGACCTGAGTCATATTTTGGGTCCAACTGTCTTATCTGTGTGAGTGTATTCTCCTAAAACTGCTGATTCATTTGCATCATTGGCTCTGACCTGAAAAAATAAAATATAAATATGAAGTAGACAGTTCAGTTATGAGTGTACTGGAGCTGTCAGTACTTAAATACTTTGATTACTTATTACTTATTATTACAGCCCCATAAAATAGTTCTGGGTTTTTATGGGTTAAAAACACATGAATAAAATGAGACTCAAATAAAAATCTATGTAGATTTGTAAATAATATTTAAAGCTACATTTATATAAATATTGACACAAATACCAGATTCTTTTTTTTTTCTTTATATTTCATTTTTCACTTGTTTTTTGGTCCCTCTGCACCTGCTGGTTGTATTTTGCGTCTGTTTGGGTTTTGATGTTCAATGAGGGAACATGGTTACCATGGTTACCACAGACCTGTAGGTCACAGTAGGACTCAGACTGAGGTCAACTGTCCTGGGAATTATGGGTATGTTCCTTTAAATCTGATATTTGAAACACTGCTGGTTCAGTGTGTGTGTGAGTGCGCGTGTACGTGTGTGTTTGGGTGAATAAGTGAACAGGTGAATGGGTGGGTCACAGGTTGATGTGAGGATTTAGTGATCGCAGTCACATGTTCATGAAGTTGAGTCAGACTGAAGGAGGCAGACGGACGCAAGTAGAAGCAGATACACGTCCATCACATACACATCCATCACATCCACTCTTTTTTCTCCAAATCTAACCTTTCTTAAGTCATTTATCATCATTTATCATAATATTATCCTCAGTATCCTTTTCAGTGTAAATCCTGTATTTTCTATATTTATTCACTGATCATGTGGATGTTCATGAAAGCTCAAACTAAATTCAAAGGTTATTTTATTAAAAACACAGAAAACTGAAGAAAATGTGAATTTTCATCAGTATACGTCAAGTTGTCGATTAGTTGCAGATTTAGGTCTCAAATGGTTTTACTGTTGATGACTGAATCACCACCAGATCTCCGGTGCAGAAGGTTGAACATGTGATCAGGGTTCGGATCTGCAGCGTATTCAGAACCCTCCTGACTGCAGAACCTTTCCCACTGGTTTTCTCAATTCCGTTCCACTTGAGTGTCCGTTCAGTCTCCAGTCTAGACCGGACTAATTGAGCATCTGTGGTGTGGGTTCAGACTATTAACCATCTGTTTCTCCTCCCTCTGTCTTTACCCTCTCTCCTCCCGTTTGCAGGAGTCCACAGGACTAGTAGGATGCTGAGTGTCTTTCGTCCTCGCCACCGTTCTTCGCTCTGCTCTCAATGACCTGAGAGTTTCACCACAGCAGGAGGAACGACAAACCCAAGAGGAAGAGGAGGGCAGAAGGCCAGGGAAGGACAGAAGGACTCTACTTTTATTTTTGTTGATATTTGGTTTCCCTTTCCAAAATGGCGGCGACAGAGGCCTGTGCAGCGCCGGTGGTCCAGGAAGATGGGAAAACCCCCGAGAACAAGGCGTCGGAATCAGAGCAGTCGGCCAATAACGCCAACTCAGAGACTGTCAATAGCGAGGTCATGGATAAAGACGGTACAGCCGTCAACAGCGAGGTCGTGGATAAAGACGGTACGGCCGTTAACAGCGAGGTTGTGGATAACAAAGAGACTGTCAATAACGACACAGCGGCGGCAGAGGAAGGAGAGGGAGGAGCAGCGAGTGGGGAGGCGGCGCCGCCTCCTCAGAGCTCTGAAAACGCCGCCACTGCTGAGCCCAAGACCTCGTTTCTGGACTCCTTCCTCAACAAAAGTGGCCTGGGGAAGGTGATGGGAGGGAGGAAGAAGAAAGGAGGAGGAGAGGAGGGAGCAGCAGACGGAGGAGAGAAGGAGGGCGAAAAAGGAGGAGAGGAGGCTCCTGGAGCTGAAGGAGGAGGAGCAGAAGGAGGCGCAGAAGGAGATGCAGCCATTGAGAAAGCCCCTGAGAATGGAGAGAAGGAGGAGGAGAAGAAGGGCAAAGCGGCGGAGGCCAAGAACACCGTCAGGGACCTGATCCGGAAACCGGTGGCCAGGATCTTCTCCCATCGCAGCACCGACAAGAAGGACGGTACCGGCGCAGAACCCCAGAAACAGGTCAAGGTCCGGTCCAAGTCCCTGGACCGGTTGGAAGATCCCGAAGCACTTAACACCACCGCAGACTCCACTGTAGCAGAGGGAGGAGCAGAGGGAGGTGCAGAAGGAGGTGCAGAAGGTGAACAGAAGGCCTCGTCCTCCTCAGCAGCTACCAAACACATGAAGCGCTGGCACTCCTTCAAGAAGCTCATGGCTCAAAAGGCCCACAAGAGGAGCAGTGGAGGAGGAGAGGATGGGAAGGAGGAGGAGGGAGAAGGAGGAGGAGGAGACTCGTCCACATTAGACTCCAAGGAGTCGGGGCAGAAGAGGTGGAAGCTGAAACGTTCCTGGACTTTCCAGGGCCTGAAGAGGGACCCGTCCATGGTCGGCATCAGCGGCAAGACTAAGAGCTCCGAAAAGGAGTCAGCGGACACCTCCAAACCGGAGGAGGTGGAGGGAGGAGGAGCCGAGGGCGGGGAAGAGGCGAAGGAGGGCGGAGCAGAAGAGGCCAAGACGGAGACCGGGGAGGAAAAGGAGAAGACTGAGGGAGCGGAGGATGAAAAGACAGCGGCGGGAGGTGGGACGGTGACGCAACACGCCAATGAGATCTGGACCTCCTTCAAGAAACGCGTCATCCCCAAGTCCAAACGCGCCAACACAGAGTGTGCCCCCAGTGGTGAGGAGGACGCAACTGCAGGTGAGAGCAACACATGGAAGGTAATGAGAGGTTCAGCGTCCGGTGGCCTTCACACCTGGACCTCCACTGTTTTAGGGTTCGGTCAAATTTGGTCAAATGAAAATGACAAACAACTTGTAAATTATTATTTACAGTCAGAGCCCAAAAAATATTGTAGACATTTAGAGGAAGAACATTTAGTCATGGCTAAAAAAAGAGTGTTGATGTAAATTCAGTCCAAGCCATCTGTGAGTCATTTTAGAAACAAAGAGAATAATTGAACCCAAACCAACCAATGCACTGATATTTATCCCATAACATAAAACTCTAGTCTGACATTAGTCCTTGTTGTTTTGGATCCCAGAGCCCTGTTAGAAAAGAAACACCTGGATTCAACAGGTCCACAGACTGTGGTCCATGTGTGTTTGATCTGTGATTAAAATCTGAAACCTTCTTGTGTTCATCAGGTGAGGAGGGAACAGCTGACGAAGGCAAGGATGGGAAATCCGCCAAGGCCAAGCGCTCACATTTTGGTCGGGCAGTTTCCCTGAAAAACTTCATCCTGCGAAAGGGCAAGTCCACCAGCGTGGACATGGGCGAGGGCGCCAAGGAGGAGGAGGAGCCAGCGGAGGGCGAAGGAGCCGGAGATGCTGCAGAGGAAGGCGCCGCCGACGGCGAAACCGCCACGACGACTGGTGAGACCAACGATAAAGGCACCGAGGAGAAGACTCCCGCATCGGAGGAGGGCGGAGAGGAGGCGGAGAAGAAGACGGAGAAGACGCCGGCCGACGCCCCGGTGACCAACGGCGAGAACGGCTGCACCAATGGCACAGTGGAGGAGAACACCACACACAATCACAAGGAGGAGGAGAAGACGACGGGGAGCAGCCCTGTGAAGAAGAGCAAGGAGGGGGGAGGAGCCAAAGAGGAGGCCAACGCTAAGATCATCAACACCACGGCAACAGTGAACAGCGGTGAGTTACATCATCCCAACCAGGACTCTGAGCAGCGTCAACACAGCAGCAGCAAAGAAGGAGATGCTAACAGTAGACAACAACAAGGAGATGCTAACAGTAGACAACAACAAGGAGATGCTAACAGTAGACAACAACAAGGAGATGCTAACAGTAGACAACAACAAGGAGATGCTAACAGTAAACAACCAGCAACAGAACTAACAAACAATAATAGGAACGAAACTAACAGCAGCTGCCAAGAAACTGAGTTAGCATTAGCAGTTAGCAGGGAGGAGGGGGAGGAGTCTCCAAATAATGGAGGATGTCATGAGGAGTCATCCAACAAGGGCAATTGGGAGGAGGAGGAGGAGGAGGAGGAGGAGGAGGAAATGAGGAAGAGGGATCTCCGTGAGGCAGCGGTGGCCATCGTTCAGAATGTGATGTCAGCAGCGACTGACCAATTAGAGAGAGAGCTGAGCTTTGACAACGGAGTGAACGGGTGTGATGACAGTGATCTGAGATACTGAGCACAAACAGAAATATGGACCAGATGTACACACACACACACAGACACACACACACACACAGACACACACACACACACACACACACACACACGCTTCCAAAGATGTCCACCTGAACTGTCCTCAGAAATGACACAAAAATACTGTTTAAATGTGTTTTTAACCGCTCCGGTGTCCAGGTGAAAATATCAAACACACTTTCCACTTCCTGTTATTAAAGCTCACATTATTTTAATTCAACAGTTTTTTTGTCTGAATGTTTAAACCACAGGTGTTAAACATGCAGCCCATGTTGGGGCCTAAGCCAAAGGTTCCAATCTGGCCCCTGGGATGAATTTACAAAGTGCAAGTTAGGGCATCAAACTCAAAAATATCATAATAACCTATAAATAATGACAACACCATTTTTTTCCTCTTTGATTTAGTGCAAAAACATTAAATTATGAAAATATTTACATTAAGAAACTATCCTTTAACAATAAAATGTGAATAACCTGAACAAATATGAACAACCTGAAATGTCTACAGAAAATTAAGTACAATTTTAACAATATTTTGCCTGTTACTAAATGTTTTGTGCCATCGTAGATCTGATCTGCAGTGCACATGTAGCCTATAAATGATAAGTCGAGGTATAATATTGACAAAATTGTACTTATATGTCTTAATGGTTTTTTTTTTTCAGGTTATTCACATCCTTTTTGTTTGGATACTTTGTAAATGTAAATATTGGCATAAATGAATGTTACTTTTTCCACTAAAACAATTTGAAGTTGTCATTATTTATTGGCTGTTATGCTATTATTGTACTGGTCCAGCCCACTTCAGATTAAATTGGACTGGACTGAATGTACACCACCCCCCCCCCCCCCCCCCCCCCCCCCCAGAAGAAAATGAGTTTGACACCACTGGTTTAAATTCTGATCCATCCACTAAATCCATCCCATAATAAACAGTGTTAAATTCCTACACTAACTCCCTTCTACCAAGTGAGTACAAAATACACACTGACACATTTAACATTTGACCTAGAACCAAAAATAATAATAATATGAACCAGTGTTGGTGGGAATCACTGACAGATGACAGGAGGAACTAATAAACAAATAATAAATACAATTTATATGAAAATATTGGGGGGGGGGGGTTGCATCAAAAAATACAGTTTGTTTCTGTTACAAACATGTACTTTAAAGGGTTAAAATATGACAGTTATTTAATATTTGGTATTTTTGTTTATGGATCAAGTTGATGAAATAGAAAAAGAAAAAAGTTTTAACCAAACTGTATGAAAACCGTGTTGACGTCAGTCGGTTCCTGTGCATATTATGGGCTGTAGGTGGTTACTAGGGCCTGTATGGGTGGACAGCAACAGTCATGTGACACTGGTTTTGTTTGTGCGATGACATGAACCTGGTCTGGACGGACACTGGACAGTTACTGGACAATGAGGACAGGAGCTGCTGTTGGACTCATGGTGTTTTCTGGCACATGTTGTGTCTTTTTGAACCAAATGTTAAGAACAAAGTAAAATACACGTTAGAATAACAAACTTAAGATGGTTTACTGCATGTAGGTTGGACAGAGGTCAGTGTTGTCCCTTCAAAGACACCGTAGGTCAGTGTTGTGTCCCTTCAAAGACACCGTAGGTCAGTATTGTGTCCCTTCAAAGACACTGTAGGTCAGTGTTGTGTCCCTTCAAAGACACTGTAGGTCAGTGTTGTCCCTTCAAAGACACCGTAGGTCAGTGTTGTCCCTTCAAAGACACCGTAGGTCAGTGTTGTGTCCCTTCAAAGACACTGTAGGTCAGTGTTGTCCCTTCAAAGACACCGTAGGTCAGTGTTGTGTCCCTTCAAAGACACCGTAGGTCAGTGTTGTCCCTTCAAAGACACCGTAGGTCAGTGTTGTGTCCCTTCAAAGACACTGTAGGTCAGTGTTGTCCCTTCAAAGACACCGTAGGTCAGTGTTGTGTCCCTTCAAAGACACCGTAGGTCAGTGTTGTCCCTTCAAAGACACCGTAGGTCAGTGTTGTCCCTTCAAAGACACCGTAGGTCAGTGTTGTGTCCCTTCAAAGACACCGTAGGTCAGTATTGTGTCCCTTCAAAGACACTGTAGGTCAGTGTTGTCCCTTCAAAGACACCGTAGGTCAGTGTTGTGTCCCTTCAAAGACACCGTAGGTCAGTATTGTGTCCCTTCAAAGACACTGTAGGTCAGTGTTGTGTCCCTTCAAAGACACTGTAGGTCAGTGTTGTCCCTTCAAAGACACCGTAGGTCAGTGTTGTCCCTTCAAAGACACCGTAGGTCAGTGTTGTGTCCCTTCAAAGACACTGTAGGTCAGTGTTGTCCCTTCAAAGACACCGTAGGTCAGTGTTGTGTCCCTTCAAAGACACCGTAGGTCAGTGTTGTCCCTTCAAAGACACCGTAGGTCAGTGTTGTGTCCCTTCAAAGACACTGTAGGTCAGTGTTGTCCCTTCAAAGACACCGTAGGTCAGTGTTGTGTCCCTTCAAAGACACTGTAGGTCAGTGTTGTCCCTTCAAAGACACCGTAGGTCAGTGTTGTCCCTTCAAAGACACTGTAGGTCAGTGTTGTCCCTTCAAAGACACCGTAGGTCAGTGTTGTCCCTTCAAAGACACTGTAGGTCAGTGTTGTCCCTTCAAAGACACCGTAGGTCAGTGTTGTCCCTTCAAAGACACCGTAGGTCAGTGTTGTCCCTTCAAAGACACCGTAGGTCAGTGTTGTCCCTTCAAAGACACCGTAGGTCAGTGTTGTGTCCTTTCAAAGACACCGTAGGTCAGTATTGTGTCCCTTCAAAGACACCGTAGGTCAGTATTGTGTCCCTTCAAAGACACCGTAGGTCAGTGTTGTGTCCTTTCAAAGACACCGTAGGTCAGTATTGTGTCCCTTCAAAGACACCGTAGGTCAGTATTGTGTCCCTTCAAAGACACCGTAGGTCAGTGTTGTCCTTTCAAAGACACCGTAGGTCAGTGTCTGTCCACTTCCTGTCCATGATCTTTGAGGTCAAAGCACATGGGACACAGACCCTTCAGTGGTTTATTGGACATAGACGTGTCACAAATGTCTTCTGTTTGATTTTGACCCTTGGAAATCAAAACTATTCTGGACATTAGATTGAAATCATGTAAATATACAAAAGACGCTGATTTGATTTTAGTAGCAATAGAACAACAATGTCTTCCAAATGGGGACTTACCTCAGGGAAATAAAGAAAAAGGAGCTTGTTATGGAAATGTCATTTATGTTGATTTTGTCAGTTACTTTGATCGTTTTAGTTGTTTTGGTTGATATTGTTGATTATTTTGGTCAGTTTGGATGATTTTACTGAGTATTTTGGTTGTTTTGGTTGATTTTGTCGATTATTTTGATAATTTTTGGTTGATTTTGTTGATTATTCTGGTCATTTTTATTCATTTTGTTCATTAACTTTTTGAAGCCTTTCCTTTCTATTGAATATTGGTTTCATTTGGTTGGATGGTGATTGTAACAGGTGAGCTTTACCTTCACATTCAACTTGTGATTGTGACCTTTGACCTTTCTGGCCTCACCGCTGCCTCTCACCAGCTGAGATGACATAGCTAGCTTTGTTTTCACTGTAGGAGAGGAAAGACGGTTTAGCTGACGTCAGTGGATTAGTGTTAAAATCAAAGAGTCCCTGGTCCTGGTCCTGGTCCTGGACCAGATTAACTAGTCTCTATGAGTCTATGACTCTACTCTGGGAAAAGAAAAAACCCACAGGTAGAAAAGTACATGACAAATGACATCCTGTACAGGTGTGTGTGGGAGGGGCCAGGATGGAGGGCGGGGCTACGATATTCAATGTCACACAGGAAACAAAAGGCACAAACACTCACGTGTGGGATGGGATGAAATACTGAAATAATAATAAAATCCTATACAATGTGATGACACATACTGATTTACTCTGTGTCCATCAGTCTGTGGACCCGTTGAGTCCAGGTGTTTGTGTTCTAACAGGGTCTGGGATCCAAAACTATAAGGACTAATGTCAGAATAGAGTTTTATATTATGGGATAGATATCCTATTGATTATTAATATTGATGTTTGTGTGTGTGATCCTCATGAACAGGACATCTAACAGCTGGAGACATGATGTGTCCACAGATTTATGTCCACAGAGTTCAGAAACATCAGTATTTGACTGGAGTTTAATGGTAGATGTTTCTTCCTCAGTCAGATGTGATGACAGTCGATGGAAATGATTATTTACAGTCAGAACAGGAAAAATACTAGAGACATTTAGAGGAAGAACAGTGAAAATCAGAGTCAGAGTGAAAATAAATTCAGTCCAAACCATTTGTGAGTCATTTTAGAAACAAAGATAAGAAAAGCACTCGGACAGTGCAGACCTCTGCCAAGACAGGACCCCCCCCCCCCGATCGCCACCAAAATTTAATAATTTCTACCTTGTGCCAGTATCAACATTTCTGAAAATTTCATGAAAATCCATCCATAACTTTTTCAGTTATCTTGCTAACTAACTAACAAACAAACACGGACACAAACACAAAAAGCAAAGTGATCACAGTACCTCCTGGTGGAGGTAATAATTGAACCCAAACGAACTAATGCACTGATATCCATCCCATAATCTAAAACTCTATTCTGACATTAGTCCTTATAGTTTTGGATCCCGGAGCCCTGTTAGAACACAAACACCTGGATTCAACGGGTCCACAGACTGATGGACATTTAGTGAATATTTATTATGGAAATGTTTTGTTGTTGTTGTTGTTGTTGTTGTTGTTGTTTGCTTTGTGTTCATCCTTAACACAAATTAATGTACTAACTCATCTAGTAAGAATTCAATAATTCAGAGACAAACATGACTAAACCACTAAACACACATACAGTAACCCTTTTATATGACTGTTATTATTATTATTATTATTATTATTATTATTATTATTATTATTATTATTATTATTATCATCATCCTTTTTCTAAGACATATTTTTTAATACATTTTTTCTGTTATCATTTACCAGACAAAAAGGCGGAAAACGTGTGAGGCCACACAAAGAGGATTAGAACTGCCCGGGATTCGCTGAGCAAGGAGCTCTGAGCCCTCCCCTAACTCCTCCTCCAACTCCTCCTCCTCCTCTTCCTCCCTTCATTCCTCCTCCTCCTCCTGAATAAACAGAGTAATCACATGTTATCAGATCACCACGGTGAGAGAGAAAGAAAGAGAGAAAGAGATGCAATTTATGTAGACGAGAATAATAATAATAATTACTCAGAAAGCAATAATTCAAGGCCCTGTTTTTCATATTTCATCTAATCATCCCTTCATCCACCTCCGTCCAACACATGCACACATGACAACATTCAGTGGTTTAGTTTTTATTATTTTCTTTGCTTGTCTGTGAGATTTTATATTGTCTATGACAGAAAAGTAAAGGCAGAAATGTAAAAAAAAAAAACAAAAAACAACAAAACATCTTCTTCTCCTTCTCCTTCTTCTTTTTTTTTAATTTTTGTTAATTTTTAATTTTATTTTTTTTAATTTTTATTTATTTTTTTTATTTCTTCTTCTTCTTCTTCTTCTTCTCTCTGTCTCTGCCGACTCCTTATTGGTGGATTTGAAGAACAAAAAAAGAACAAAAAAACGGGGGGGGGGGGGGGGGGGGACTGTTAGTTTTCTATCAACTGCCATTTTTGGTTTGTAGTAACCCCGCCCCCTGACCCGCTTCGCCCCGCCCCCGGCCCCGCCCCCTGTCCGTCCGTCCGTCCCAGTAGATCTTTGACAGTACAGCTCCAGTATATAAACTGCCCTGAGGACTGCCACTTCCCAACCAATACTGCAATGTCTTCAGCTGTGTGTGTTTAATGTTTTTAGACTGTTATATTGTGTACAGGAGTAAAAAAAAAAAAAAAGAAAAAGACAAAAAAAAGATAAAAATTGAAAAAGAAGTTGAATCACCATCAAATACTACAAGTCAAAATATTTTTTTTTTCTTTCTCCTGTTTGCTTTGGATTTTTTTTTTTTTGTCTTTCCTGTTTTATTTTTTAAAAACACATCTTCTCACTGTTACCGCAGTCTGATGATATGCTGTAATTAAAAAAAATAAAATAATAATAATAATGATGTTTTGTTGGTCCAAGTTTTCACATGTCCTCTAGAAAATTGTCAAGAATAAATAGTACAATAAAGACTAAAATCTAACAACTAAACTGAGTCACAGCGTCTTTATTTGATCTGGATGATGGAGGGGTTCCCATGGAAACAGGTGAGTGGGCGGGGCTTTTGGCAATGGGACATCAGCCGGCGCTCATTAATCTGTGTGGAGACAGGTGGGGGGGGGGGAGTGGGCGGGGCTTTGAGCTGGAACCTGATTGGACGTTCATTAATCTGTGTATTGATAATCTCATCCCTTTACGTAATAGTGGAATAATACAAGATTTGTTTGTATTAAAGTGCATGTGTATATTATCTGCTGTTTCATGTCCATATGTCCATGTGTCCAAAGGACTGTCCTCCAGTGTCTGAGTGCATCTCATACTGATGGGGGACAGACACAGGGTTTGTGTGAAAAGGACCAAAATAATCAATGAAAAGGACCAAAATAATCAATGAAAATGACCAAAATAATCAATGAAAATGACCAAAATAATCAACAAAAATGACCAAAATAATTAATGAAAATGACCAAAATAATCAATGAAAATGACCAAAATAATCAACAAAAATGACCAAAATAATCAATAAAAAGGACCAAAATAATCAATAAAAAGGACCAAAATAATCAATGAAAATGACCAAAATAATCAATGAAAATGACCAAAATAATCAATGAAAATGACCAAAATAATCAACAAAAATGACCAAAATAATCAATGAAAATGACCAAAATAATCAATGAAAATGACCAAAATAATCAACAAAAATGACCAAAATAATTAATGAAAATGATCAAAATAATCAACAAAAAAAGATCAAAATAATTAACAAAAATGACCAAAATAATTAATGAAAATGACCAAAATAATCAATGAAAATGACCAAAATAATCAACAAAAATGACCAAAATAATTAATGAAAATGATCAAAATAATCAACAAAAAAGATCAAAATAATTAACAAAAATGACCAAAATAATTAACAAAAATGATCCAAATAATTAATGAAAATGATCTAAAATAATTAACAAAAATGACCAAAATAATGAACAAAAATGACCAAAATAATTAATGAAAATGATCAAAATAATTAACAAAAAAGATCCAAATAATTAGCAAAAATGACCAAAATAATGAACAAAAATGATCAAAATAATTAACAACAATGAGCAAAATGCTGTGGGGGTGGGGGGCATGACAGAATCATGGGTCCAGTTGTCCCAGTGTGTGTGTGTGTGTGTGTGTGGGGGGGGGGGGGGGGGGGCTCAATGGATACAGGTTAGAAGTTCTGATAATTTTGGTGAAACTTCAGAGTCACTACATTTTTTCCAGTATTTTCTCCACTAAATTTTTTTCCTGGTATTTCTTCCCAACTAAATTTTTTTCTAGTTTTTTTTCCCCACTTCCTTTTTTCTGGTATTTTTCTTTAACACTAAATTTTTGTCCAGTTTTTTCCCCAGTGAATTTTTTCCTTTTTTTTAGGGGGGGGGGGGGGGGGGGGGGGGGGCTCACTAAATTTTTTCCTGTTCTTTTCCTCCACTAAAAAATTTTTCCTGGTATTTCTTCCCCACTAATTATTTTCCAAGTTTTTTTCCCACTAAACTTTTCCTGTTTTTTTTTTTTCCTACAGAACAAACATGACAAATTAATGGCCCAGTATTCCGGGGGGGGGGGCAGTGGATACAGGTTAGGAGTTGCGATGATTTCGTGGAAGCTTTGGAGTAAAAGAGGCCGAGAATATTAGAACAAGTTCAGAATGGAAGAGGTGGACCCGGTGGACCAGGTGGACCCGGTGGACCCTGTGTGTGTCCCACAGACGGTCCACGGTCCTCATATTGGACACGAACAGGAATAATCCCACATGTCTGTCCAGTCCAGTGGTGATAATTCTCTCCTGTCAGTTGAAATCGGCAGCATAATGTCCTACTGTCAAATCTGAGGGATTATGGTAATACCACTATAATGACACACACACACACACACACACACACAGGCATACACAGACATACATACACACCTACACACACACACACACACACACACACACATTAACCCATGTTGTTATTTTAATGTTCCTTTTTTTTTTTTTTAAACTTAGTTTAGTTTAGTTTTTTTTCTTTCTGTCTTTCTTTGTTTCAAATTTTTTTCTTAATTTTATGGATCACTTTATCTTATGTTTTTTTTAAATTTATTATGTTGTTATTTTATATTTCATTTTAATTAATTTTTTGGTTAATTTTTCAAAAAAGTATTTGTTCATTTTTTTAAACAAATATTTTGTTAATTTTATTGATCACTTTGGCTGTCTTATTCATTTTGTTGCTTATTTTATTTATTTCTATTTAATTTTGGCAAATTTTCTGTTAATTTAAAAAAAAAAAATTATTTATTAATTTATACATTTCTTTTATTCAATTTTTCATTTTATTGATGATTTTGGCTGTTTTTATTCATGTTGTTGCTAATTTCAATTTCAATTTTTTTTTTTACTTAATTTAGTAAATTTTTTGCTTATTTTTTTCATGTTATTTTTAATCTTGTAATTTTTTTTTTTGGTAATTTTTTGTTAATTTATTAATCACTTTGGCTGTTTTTGATATTTTTTTTGCTCATTTTATTCTTGTGTTTCATTTTAGTTATTTTTTAATTATTTGTTAATTTTTTAAAATCAATTGAGTCTCTTTTTTTGATGATTTTGGATATTTCTATTCATGCTGTTGCATATTTTAATCATTTTTTAAAATTTAATTTAGTAACTTTTTTGCTTATTTTTTCAATTTTATTTATTATTTTGTAATTTTGTAGTAATTTGAGTGACTTTTATTAATCACTTTGGCTGTTTTTATTCATGTTGTTGCTTACTCTATTCTTTTGTGCTTCATTTTGACTCTATTACTTGGCTGTTTTTTCACATTATCATTTTTTTATTGTTTTGTTTTTTGAATTATTATTATTTAGTGTGTCCATCTACCCGCATTGTTATCGTATTCATCCACAGTTGCCTAAAAATTTAGCTCAAACCTTGTGTTTCTTTTGGTGAACGTTCATGATTTGATGGAATTTCTTGGACAATAAAAGTGACTCTGCAGAATAACTGTGCACAGTTTATATATTAAAATCAAACTCCAGTGGAATAAAGCTCACGTGTCAGTCAACGGAGTTCATCATCTCGTTAACGGTGACCTTTGACCTCTGCAGCTTTAATCAAATCAAACATTTACAGCCCGATCGACCAACACGACGGATATGATGACCATGTACCTGACTGGCTTGAATTTATGAAGGTATTGACGAGGGGCGTGAGGTCGATGGCGCCCAGGTTGACATGCTCCACCGGGGATTCTGGGAAATAGAAGCAGAGGGCGGGGTTTAATCAGCGTGATGGAACGGGCAGGATCATCAGAGTTCTGAAAATGACAAACTGAAGGCGGAGCCACTGGTCTGACAGGCCTTCAAACACATACGACGTCCGCATGGTCTGGAGTTTCAGATTGGATCAGCGCCGTCCTCTGACGACGGGACGACTCCTCACATTCAAACTTTAACCATTAAATCACTGACAGAAAATTCCAGTTCTTTCAAACTGGAGCCTTTATCGGTCCTTTGGAAAAACCCAAAATGAATGAGTTTGATGTTTGTACCATATTTGATCCATCTGGTCTCAATGCTCAAAAATTATTCTTTCTGACAAAAAAACCCATAACATAACACAAACATGTCGAACAAACTGTTAATTCCTTTTCTAAATGGACAAAGTTCTTCCTCCTTCCTCATGAATGAAAGACTTGTAGTGCCACTGGAAAGGCCTCTGCTGAACGAACTCCTCCCCCTGGTGGATTATCTGTGTATTACATGTATTTAATTGTAATCATCAGGTTTTTTAAAAATATATATCAATCTGAAAAACCCGAACGAGTCTTTATTTATGGCGTTGGAACGTCCCAAATCACAGTTTAAACAGTTTTGGAATTATGTCCACAATGTCCATTTTTGGTGGTCTTACTACAGACTTACTAAAAAAAAAAAAACATTTTTTGGAAAATGTTGCTGACGATCAAAATATGGTTTAAATCAACCTGAAAAACCCCAGAGAGTCTTTATTTATGGCTTTGGAATGTCCGAAATCACAATTTAAATAGTTTTGGAATCATGTCCTAAATGTCCATTTTTGGCAGTTTTACTATTGTCTTACTAAAAAACATTTTTGGAACATGTTGTGATTATCAAAAAAATGGTTGAAATCAACCTGAAAAACCAAACGAAGTCTTTATTTATGGCTTTGGAATGTCCTGAATCACTATTTAAACATTTTTTGGAATCATGTCCTAAATGACCATTTTTGGTGGTCTTCCTATAGTCTTACTAAAAAATTAAATTTTTGTGGAAAATGTTGCAGACGATCAAGAATATGGTTTAAATCAACCTGAAAAACCATAGGGAGTCTTTATTTATGGCTTTGGAACGTCCTAAATCACAATTTAAACAGTTTTGGATTTATGCCCAAATTGTCCATTTTTGGTGGTCTTACTATAGTCTTACTAAAAAAAATTTTTTTTTTGAAAAATGTCGGTTACCATCAAAAAAGATGGTTTAAATCAACGTGAAAAACCCTAGCAAATCTTTATTTATGGCTTTGGAATGTCCTAAATCAGAATTTAAAAAGGTTTGGAATCATGTCCAAAATGTCCATTTTTGGTGATCTTATAGTCTTATACATATATATATATATATATATATATATATATATATATATATATATATATATATATAGTCTTACTAAAAAAATAGGCTCATAGTCTTACTAAAAAAAAAAAAAAAAATTTTTGGAAAATGTTGCTGACGATCAAAAATATGGTTTATATTAATCTGAAAATCCCTAGGGAGTCTTTATTTTTGACGTTGGAACGTCCTAAATCAAAATTTAAATAGTTTTGGAATCTTGTCCAAAATGTCCATTTTTGGTGTTATTACTATACTTTTACTAAAACATAATTTTTTTTCAGAAAATGTTGCTGACGATCAAAAATATGGTTTAAATCAACTTGAAAAACCCTAGCAAGTCTTTATTTTTGACGTTGGAACATCCTAAATCACAGTTTAAACATTTTTGAAATCATGTCATAAATGTCCATTTTTGGTCGTCTTACTATAGTCTTACTAAAAAAAAATAAATAAATTTTGGAACATGTTGCTGACATTCAAAAATGTGGTTTCAATCAACCTGAAAATCCCTAGGGATTCTTTATTTTTGACACTCGAACGTACTAAATCACAATTTAAACAGTTTTGGAATCTTGTCCTGAAAGTCCATTTTTGGTGATCTTACTAAAACATAAATTTTTTTTGGAAAATGTTGCTGACGATCAAAAATATGGTTTAAATCAACTTGAAAAACCCTAGCAAGTCTTTATTTATGGGTTTGGATCGTACTAAGTCACAATTTAAACAGTTCTGGAATCATGTCCAAAATGTCCATTTTTTGTGGTCTTACTAAAGTCTTACTAAAACAAAAAAAACATGTTTGGAAAATGTGGCTGACGTTCAAAAATATGGTTTCAATCAACCTGAAAATCCCTAGGGAGTCTTTTTTTTTTTTTTTACATTGGAACGTACTAAATCACAATTTAAACAGTTTTGGAATCATGTCCAAAATTTCCATTTTTGGTGGTCTTACTATAGTCTTACTAAAAAAAATATTTTGGAACATGTAACGATAAAAAATATGGTTTAAATCAACCCGAAAATCCCTTGGGAGTCTTTATTTTTGACGTTGGAACGTACTAAATCACAATTTAAACAGTTTTGGAATCATGTCCTAAATGTCCATTTTTGGTGGTCTTACTAAAACATACATTTTTTTTGAAAATGTTGCTGACGATCAAAAATATGGTTTAAATCAACATGAAAAACCCTAGCAAGTCTTTATTTATGGGTTTGGATCGTCCTAAATCACAGTTTAAACAGTTTTGGAATCATGTCCTAAATGTCCATTTTTGGTGGTCTTAGTATAGTCTTACTAAAAAAAAATTTTGGAACATGTTGTGACGATCAAAAATATGGTTTAAATCAACCCGAAAATCCCTAGGGAGTCTTTCTTTTTGACGTTGGAACGTCCTAAATCACAGTTTAAACATTTTTGGAATCATGTCCTAAATGTCCTTTTTTGGAGGTCTTACTACAGTCTTACTAAAACACAACATGTTTGGAAAATGTTGCTGACGATCAAAAATATAGTTTCAATCAACCTGAAAATCCATAGGGAGTCTTTATTTTTGACGTTGGAACGTCCTAAATCACAGTTTAAACATTTTTGGAATCATGTCCTTAATTTCCATTTTTGGTCGTCTTACTATAGTCTTACTAAAAAAAAACCTTTTTCCAAAAATTTTGATGACGATCAAAAAATGGTTTAAATCAACCTGAAAAACCCTAGCAAGTCTTTATTTATGGGTTTGGATCGTCCTAAATCACAATTTAAACAGTTCTGGAATCATGTCCAAAATGTCCATTTTTGGTCGTCTTACTAAAGTCTTACTAAAAAAAAAAAAAACATGTTTGGAAAATGTTGCTGACGTTCAAAAATATGGTTTCAATCAACCTGAAAATCCCTAGGGAGTCTTTATTTTTGATGTTGGAACGTACTAAATCACAATTTAAACAGTTTTGGAATCATGTCCTAAATGTCCATTTTTTGAGGTCTTACTATATAGTCTTACTAAAAAAACACATTTTTTCAAAAAATTTTGGTGACGATCAAAAAATGATTTAAATCAACCTGAAAAACCCCAGCAAGTCTTTATTTACGTCTTTGGAATTTCCTCATTCACAATTTAACCAATTCTGGAATCATGTCCAAAATGTCCATTTTTGGTGGTCTTACTATAGTCTTACTAAAACATAAATTTTTTTTGGAAAATGTTGCTGATGATCAAAAATATGGTTTAAATAAACTTGAAAAACCCTAGCAAGTCTTTATTTATGGGTTTGGATCGTCCTAAATCACAGTTTAAACAGTCTTGGAATCATGTACTAAATGTCCATTTTTGGTGGTCTTACTACAGTCTTACTAAAAAAAATTTTTTGGAACATGTTGTGATGATAAAAAATATGGTTTAAATCAACCTGAAAATCCCTAGGGAGTCTATATTTTTGACGTTAGAATGTCCTAAATCACAGTTTAAACATTTTTGGAATCATGTCCTAAATGTCCATTTTTGGTCGTCTTACTATAGTCTTACTAAAAAAAAAAAAAGTTTGGAAAATGTTGCTGATGATCAAAAAATGGTTTAAATAAACCTGAAAAACCCCAGCAAGTCTTTATTTATGGCTTTGGAATGTCCTAAATCAGAATTTAAACAGTTCTGGAATCATGTCCAAAATGTCCATTTTTGGTCGTCTTACTAAAGTCTTACTAAAAAAAAAAAAATGTTTGGAAAATATTGCTGGCGTTCAAAAATATGGTTTCAATCAACCTGAAAATCCCTAGGGAGTCTTTTTTTTTACGTTGGAACGTACTAAATCACAATTTAAACATTTTTGGAATCATGTCCTAAATGTCCATTTTTGGTGGTCTTACTATAGTCTTACTAAAACATAAATTTTTTTTGGAAAATGTTGCTGATGATCAAAAATATGGTTTAAATAAACTTGAAAAACCCTAGCAAGTCTTTATTTTTGGGTTTGGATCGTCCTAAATCACAGTTTAAACAGTTTTGGAATCATGTCCTAAATGTCCATTTTTGGTGGTCTTACTACAGTCTTACTAAAAAAAATTTTTTGGAACATGTTGTGATGATCAAAAATATGGTTTAAATCAACCTGAAAATCCCTAGGGAGTCTATATTTTTGACGTTAGAATGTCCTAAATCACAGTTTAAACATTTTTGGAATCATGTCCTAAATGTCCATTTTTGGTCGTCTTTCTATAGTCTTACTAAAAAAAAAAAAAAATGTTTGGAAAATGTTGCTGATGATTAAAAAATGGTTTAAATAAACCTGAAAAACCCCAGCAAGTCTTTATTTATGGCTTTGGAATGTCCTAAATCAGAATTTAAACAGTTCTGGAATCATGTCCAAAATGTCCATTTTTGGTTGTCTTACTAAAGTCTTACTAAAAAAAAAAAAAATGTTTGGAAAATATTGCTGGCGTTCAAAAATATGGTTTCAATCAACCTGAAAATCCCTAGGGAGTCTTTTTTTTTGACGTTGGAACGTACTAAATCACAATTTAAACATTTTTGGAATCATGTCCTAAATGTCCATTTTTTGTGGTCTTACTATAGTCTTACTAAAAAAAATTTTTTGGAACATGTTGTGATGATCAAAAATATGGTTTAAATCAACCTGAAAATCCCTAGGGAGTCTATATTTTTGACGTTAGAATTTCCTAAATCACAATTTAAACAGTTCTGGAATCATGTCCTAAATGTCCATTTTTGGTGGTCTTACTATAGTCTTACTAAAACCTAAATTTTTTTTGGAAAATGTTGCTGATGATCAAAAATATGGTTTAAATAAACTTGAAAAACCCTAGCAAGTCTTTATTTATGGGTTTGGATCATCCTAAATCACAGTTTAAACAGTTTTGGAATCATGTCCTAAATGTCCATTTTTGGTGGTCTTACTACAGTCTTACTAAAAAAAATTTTTTGGAACATGTTGTGATGATCAAAAATATGGTTTAAATCAACCTGAAAATCCCTAGGGAGTCTATATTTTTGACGTTAGAATGTCCTAAATCACAGTTTAAACATTTTTGGAATCATGTCCTAAATGTCCATTTTTGGTCGTCTTACTATAGTCTTACTAAAAAAAAAAAATGTTTGGAAAATGTTTCTGATGATCAAAAAATGGTTTAAATAAACCTGAAAAACCCCAGCAAGTCTTCATTTATGGCTTTGGAATGTCCAAAATCACAATTTAAACAGTTCTGGAATCATGTCCAAAATGTCCATTTTTGGTCGTCTTACTATAGTCTTACTAAAAAAAAAAAAATGTTTGGAAAATGTTTCTGATGATCAAAAATATGGTTTCAATCAACCTGAAAATCCCTAGGGAGTCTTTTTTTTTGACGTTGGAACGTACTAAATCACAATTTAAACAGTTTTGGAATCATGTCCTAAATGTCCATTTTTGGTGGTCTTACTATAGTCTTACTAAAACATAAATTTTGGAACATGTTGTGACAATCAAAAATATGGTTTAAATCAACCTGAAAATCCCTAGGAAGTCAATATTTTTGACGTTAGAATGTCCTGAATCACAGTTTCAACATTTTTGGAATCATGTCCTAAATGTCCATTTTTGGTCGTCTTACTATAGTCTTACTAAAACAAAACATTTTTGGAAAATGTTGCTGACGATCAAAAATATAGTTTCAATCAACCTGAAAATCCCAAGGGAGTCTTTATTTTTGACATTGGAACATCCTAAATCACAATTTAAACATTTTTGGAATCATGTCCTAAATGTCCATTTTTGGTCGTCTTACTATATAGTCTTACTAAAAAATAAAAAAAAAACATGTTTGGAAAATGTTGCTGACGTTCAAAAATATGGTTTCAATCAACCTGAAAATCCTAGGGAGTCTTTATTTTTGACGTTGGAACGTACTAAATCACAGTTTAAACATTTTTGGAATCATGTCCTAAATGTCCATTTTTGGTGGTCTTACTATAGTCTTACTAAAACATAAATTGTTTTTTGAAAATGTTGCTGATGATCAAAAATATGGTTTAAATCAACCCGAAAATCCCTAGGGAGTCTTTCTTTTTGACGTTGGAACGTCCTAAATCACAGTTTAAACATTTTTGGAATCATGTCCTTAATTTCCATTTTTGGTGGTCTTACTATAGTCTTACTAAAAAAAAACCTTTTTCCAAAAATTTTGATGACGATCAAAAAATGGTTTAAATCAACCTGAAAAACCCTAGCAAGTCTTTATTTATGGCTTTGGAATGTCCTAAATCACAATTTAAACAGTTTTGGAATCATGTCCTAAATGTCCATTTTTGGTGGTCTTACTATAGTCTTACTAAAACATAAATTTTTTTTGGAAAATGTTGCTGATGATCAAAAATATGGTTTAAATAAACTTGAAAAACCCTAGCAAGTCTTTATTTATGGGTTTGGATCGTCCTAAATCACAGTTTAAACAGTTTTGGAATCATGTCCTAAATGTCCATTTTTGGAGGTCTTACTACAGTCTTACTAAAAAAAATTTTTTGGAACATGTTGTGATGATCAAAAATATGGTTTAAATCAACCTGAAAATCCCTAGGGAGTCTATATTTTTGACGTTAGAATGTCCTAAATCACAGTTTAAACATTTTTGGAATCATGTCCTAAATGTCCATTTTTGGTCGTCTTACTATAGTCTTACTAAAAAAAAAAAAAGTTTGGAAAATGTTGCTGATGATCAAAAAATGGTTTAAATAAACCTGAAAAACCCCAGCAAGTCTTTATTTATGGCTTTGGAATGTCCTAAATCAGAATTTAAACAGTTCTGGAATCATGTCCAAAATGTCCATTTTTGGTCGTCTTACTAAAGTCTTACTTAAAAAAAAAAAAAAAATGTTTGGAAAATATTGCTGGCGTTCAAAAATATGGTTTCAATCAACCTGAAAATCCCTAGGGAGTCTTTTTTTTTGACGTTGGAACGTACTAAATCACAATTTAAACAGTTTTGGAATCATGTCCAAAATGTCCATTTTTGGTGGTCTTACTATAGTCTTACTAAAACATAAATTTTTTTTGGAAAATGTTGCTGATGATCAAAAATATGGTTTAAATAAACTTGAAAAACCCTAGCAAGTCTTTATTTATGGGTTTGGATCGTCCTAAATCACAATTTAAACAGTTCTGGAATCATGTCCAAAATGTCCATTTTTGGTCGTCTTACTAAAGTCTTACTAAAAAAAAAAAAACATGTTTGGAAAATGTTGCTGACGTTCAAAAATATGGTTTCAATCAACCTGAAAATCCCTAGGGAGTCTTTTTTTTTGACGTTGGAACGTACTAAATCACAATTTAAACATTTTTGGAATCATGTCCTAAATGTCCATTTTTGGTGGTCTTACTATAGTCTTACTAAAACATAAATTTTTTTTGGAAAATGTTGCTGATGATCAAAAATATGGTTTAAATAAACTTGAAAAACCCTAGCAAGTCTTTATTTATGGGTTTGGATCGTCCTAAATCACAGTTTAAACAGTTTTGGAATCATGTCCTAAATGTCCATTTTTGGTGGTCTTACTACAGTCTTACTAAAAAAAATTTTTTGGAACATGTTGTGATGATCAAAAATATGGTTTAAATCAACCTGAAAATCCCTAGGGAGTCTATATTTTTGACGTTAGAATGTCCTAAATCACAGTTTAAACATTTTTGGAATCATGTCCTAAATGTCCATTTTTGGTCGTCTTTCTATAGTCTTACTAAAAAAAAAAATGTTTGGAAAATGTTGCTGATGATCAAAAAATGGTTTAAATAAACCTGAAAAACCCCAGCAAGTCTTTATTTATGGCTTTGGAATGTCCTAAATCAGAATTTAAACAGTTTTAGAATCTCTTCCTAAATGTCCATTTTTGGAGGTCTTACTACAGTCTTACTAAAAAAAATTTTATGGAACATGTTGTGATGATCAAAAATATGGTTTAAATCAACCTGAAAATCCCTAGGGAGTCTTTATTTTTGACGTTAGAATTTCCTAAATCACAATTTAAACAGTTCTGGAATCATGTCCTAAATGTCCATTTTTGGTGGTCTTACTATAGTCTTACTAAAACCTAAATTTTTTTTGGAAAATGTTGCTGATGATCAAAAATATGGTTTAAATAAACTTGAAAAACCCTAGCAAGTCTTTATTTATGGGTTTGGATCATCCTACATCACAGTTTAAACAGTTTTGGAATCATGTCCTAAATGTCCATTTTTGGTGGTCTTACTACAGTCTTACTAAAAAAAATTTTTTGGAACATGTTGTGATGATCAAAAATATGGTTTAAATCAACCTGAAAATCCCTAGGGAGTCTATATTTTTGACGTTAGAATGTCCTAAATCACAGTTTAAACATTTTTGGAATCATGTCCTAAATGTCCATTTTTGGTCGTCTTACTATAGTCTTACTAAAAAAAAAAAATGTTTGGAAAATGTTTCTGATGATCAAAAAATGGTTTAAATAAACCTGAAAAACCCCAGCAAGTCTTCATTTATGGCTTTGGAATGTCCAAAATCACAATTTAAACAGTTCTGGAATCATGTCCAAAATTTCCATTTTTGGTCGTCTTACTAAAGTCTTACTAAAAAAAAAAAAAAATGTTTGGAAAATATTGCTGACGTTCAAAAATATGGTTTCAATCAACCTGAAAATCCCTAGGGAGTCTTTTTTTTTGACGTTGGAACATACTAAATCACAATTTAAACAGTTTTGGAATCATGTCCTAAATGTCCATTTTTGGTGGTCTTACTATAGTCTTACTAAAAAAAAACATTTTTCCAAAAATTTTGGTGATGATCAAAAAATGGTTTAAATCAACCTGAAAAACCCTAGCAAGTCTTTATTTAGGGCTTCGGAATGTCCTAAATCACAATTTAAACAGTTTTGGAATCATGTCTACAGTTTACAGTTGTTTACGTCTACAGTTTGTCCAGAACTCTGCTGCCAGGCTCCTGACCCGCACAAACAGGAGAACCCACATCACTCCCATCCTTAAATCTCTCCACTGGCTCCTGTTCTATATCGTCTTCATTTCAAAATTCTTGTGCTAACTTTCCGGGCTCTACATGGCCAGGCCCCTGCACACATTGCTTCCCTGATCCAGCCCTACAGCTCGACTCGTAGCTTGAGGTCTTCAGGACAGCACCTGCTGATGGTTCCACACACCTGTTTTAGCACACGCGGTGACAGGTCTTTTAAAGCTGTGGCACCACGTCTATGGAATGACCTGCCTCTACACCTACGGTCCATGGACTCTGTACAGAGCTTTAAGAAAAACCTCAAAACCCTCCTGTTCAAAAAGGCTTTTTAGTCTCCCACCTGACCCAGGACCACCACAGACTGACTACACTCTATGTATTCATCATAACGTACTCCATGTGTCATCCCCCTCCCCCAGTCTCTCTATATCTCTATCGCTCTCTCTTTTGTCCTCCTTTACTCTCTCTCTCTCTCTTTAACCCCAACTGGTCCTGTCAGTCGTCCATCCTTCAGGAGTCTGGGTCTGCTCCAGGTTTCTGCTGTTAAAGGGAAGTTTTTCCTTCCACTGTCACCAATCACAAGTGTTTGCTCCTGAAGGATTCTGTTGGGTCTAAAAACTGTAAACTTAATTTGATTCTGATTTGAATTGATAAAGCACTTTGTGACTCTGTCTGTGAAAAGTGCTCTATAAATAAAATTTACTTTACTTTACTTTACTTTATGTCCTAAATGTCCATTTTTGGTGGTCTTACTATAGTCTTACTAAAACATAAATTGTTTTTTGAAAATGTTGCTGATGATCAAAAATATGGTTTAAATCAACTTGAAAAACCCCAGCAAGTCTTTATTTATGGCTTTGGAATATCCTAAATCACAATTTAAACAGTTTTGGAATCCTGTCCTAAATGTCAATTTTTGGTGGTCTTACTATAGTCTTACTAAAAAAAAATTTTGGAACATGTTGTGACGATCAAAAATATGGTTTAAATCAACCTGAAAATCCCTAGGAAGTCAATATTTTTGACGTTAGAATGTCCTGAATCACAGTTTCAACATTTTTGGAATCATGTCCTAAATGTCCATTTTTGGAGGTCTTACTATAGTCTTACTAAAACAAAACATTTTTGGAAAATGTTGCTGACGATCAAAAATATAGTTTCAATCAACCTGAAAATCCCAAGGGAGTCTTTATTTTTGACATTGGAACATCCTAAATCACAATTTAAACATTTTTGGAATCATGTCCTAAATGTCCATTTTTGGTCGTCTTACTATATAGTCTTACTAAAAAATAAAAAAAAAACATGTTTGGAAAATGTTGCTGACGTTCAAAAATATGGTTTCAATCAACCTGAAAATCCTAGGGAGTCTTTATTTTTGACGTTGGAACGTACTAAATCACAATTTAAACAGTTCTGGAATCATGTCCTAAATGTCCATTTTTGGAGGTCTTACTATATAGTCTTACTAAAACAAAACATTTTTGGAAAATGTTGCTGACGATCAAAAATATGGTTTAAATCAACGTGAAAATCCCTAGGGAGTCTATATTTTTGACGTTAGAATGTCCTTAATCACAGTTTAACCATTTTTGGAATCATGTCCTAAATGTCC
Source organism: Sphaeramia orbicularis (assembly GCF_902148855.1). Taxonomy (NCBI): domain Eukaryota; kingdom Metazoa; phylum Chordata; class Actinopteri; order Kurtiformes; family Apogonidae; genus Sphaeramia; species Sphaeramia orbicularis. Next base: position 52,328,593 of record NC_043969.1, on the reverse strand, counting down.
TTTTTTGGTGGTCTTATTATAGTCTTACTAAAAAAAAAAAACATGTTTGGAAAATGTTGCTGACGTTCAAAAAATGGTTTAAATAAACCTGAAAAACCCTAGCAAGTCTTTATTTAAGGCTTTGGAATGTCCTAAATCACAATTTAAACAGTTCTGGAATCATGTCCAAAATGTCCATTTTTGGTCGTCTTACTAAAGTCTTACTAAAAAAAAAAAAAACATGTTTGGAAAATATTGCTGACGTTCAAAAATATGGTTTCAATCAACCTGAAAATCCCTAGGGAGTCTCTTTTTTTGACGTTGGAACGTACTAAATCACAATTTCAACAGTTTTGGAATCATGTCCTAAATGTCCATTTTTGGAGGTCTTACTATAGTCTTACTAAAAAAAACACATTTTTTCGAAAAATGTTGGTGACGATAAAAAAATGGTTTAAATAAACCTGTAAAACCCCAGCAAGTCTTTATTTATGTCTTTGGAATTTCCTCAATCACAATTTAACCAATTCTGGAATCATGTCCTAAATGTCCATTTTTGGTGGTCTTACTATAGTCTTACCAAAACATAAATTTTTTTTGGAAAATTTTGCTGACGATCAAAAATATGGTTTAAATCAACTTGAAAAACCCTAGCAAGTCTTTATTTATGGGTTTGGATCGTACTAAGTCACAATTTAAACAGTTTTGGAATCATGTCCTAAATGTCCATTTTTGGTGGTCTTACTATAGTCTTACTAAAAAAAATTTTGGAACATGTTGTGATGATCAAAAATATGGTTTAAATCAACCTGAAAATCCCTAGGGAGTCTATATTTTTGACGTTAGAATGTCCTAAATCACACTTTAAACATTTTTGGAATCATGTCCTAAATGTCCATTTTTGGAGGTCTTACTATAGTCTTACTAAAACAAAACATGTTTGGAAAATGTTGCTGAAGATCAAAAATATAGTTTCAATCAACCTGAAAATCCCAAGGGAGTGTTTATTTTTGACATTGGAACGTCCTAAATCACAATTTAAACAGTTTTGGAATCATGTCCAAAACGTCCATTTTTGGTGGTCTTACTATAGTCTTACTAAAAAAACACATTTTTTCGAAAAATGTTGCTGACGATCAAAAAATGGTTTAAATAAACCTGAAAAACCCTAGCAAGTCTTTATTTATGGGTTTGGATCGTACTAAATCACAGTTTAAACAGTTTTGGAATCCTGTCCTAAATGTCCATTTTTGGTGGTCTTACTATAGTCTTACTAAAAAAAGAGTTTTTGGAACATGTTGATGACTGATTAAAAAAATGGTTTAAACTGGGCCTGTAACGGTCCACATACCGAATCGAATCGTTTCAGTTCACACCTGTTCGGTTCTGTGCACAGCTGTACTGAAACACAGTATGTTGAGAAAAAGAAAAAGGAACAAAAGATGTCTTTTGATGCAGAACTTTAAATCTGCGGAAGTTCCACACGGACATATCGAAGGAGCGCACATTGACCCGAAATATGAAATAACAGCTGATATAAGATTTAAAAAAAAACAACAAATCTGATGTGAACCTGGAAGGAACAGACTGCAGACCCTCCTCCATCAGTACAGTCCAGTTTGGATCAGTTCAGGTTCAGGTGAAAGAGACGGTGAGAAGACCAACGATGTTTACCGACGATGTACGATAGATCTGAACACTGACACTAGCTCTGTCTGTGACACACACACACACACACACACACACACACACACACACACACACACACACACACTTTTTTCATGTAATTACAGTTTTTTTTCTATACATATCTTTTATTTACTTTTACATTTCTCTTATTTCTATATTTATCTATTTCTTTATTTATCTTGTTTATTTCTATATTTTTCTCTTATTTTTTTCTATAATTATCTCTTATTTATTTCATGTCAACATTCGTAATCACTCAAACAAAAACAAACACCATGAAAGAATTTAACAACAGCTTTAATAAGAAGTAACGTTAGCCAAAACAATATGACTGAATGTAAAAGTGCAGCGTACATGAATGTTTTCTGACACAGGTTTCCTCTCTGGGGTTTGTGGATCCGTCTGCTTCTGTTCTGTGTCGGTTAAAGCTGTTAAAGCTCCGCCTGCTTTTCAAACCTGTTCGTACACAACAGCTCTTCAACATTCGTATTAAATATTGTTCTTAAGTTTAGACGGGATTGAAGCGACACTCAGTGGGCATAACCATGGTGATGTTAGGTGTCTGTGAGGTCACATGCATACCCTCTATAGAGTCTGGGTCTGGGTTAGCCCCCCCCCCCAGTAAATAAAGAATACATAAGTAAACAGATAAAATAATAAACAAATGGATAATAAGAACATTCATGACACAAAGAACTTACAATAAAAAAACATGCAGCAATAAAAGTTCATCAGAACATTATGAAAACATAATAAAAAAAACAAAAACATGCAATAATAAAAATTTTATAAATAATACGAATAAAAATGGGGGGGGGGGGTCTAAAGGACTGGAGAAGAGTAGGCATAAAAAAAAAATAAATAAAAAAAACACATACTAGGATGTAGAATAAAGGTCCCAGTCCTAGAGTCAACACACAGACAGGGGGTGGGGGTGGGGGGGTTTAGTGACCGCTATGGACGTGTGTAAAAGGGCTGGAGGCTACTCCTGGTCCTGTGTCTCCACCTAGGGGACAAACAGGGTCATTGGTCCTACAGGGCATCATTGTGTCCCTCAGGTGTCCTGGTTCCCAGTCTCTCTGCTGTCTCTCTCTCTCTCTCTCTCTGTCCAGTGGTCCAGTTGACGTTGGCTTTATGTCCCCGGATGGTGAGGTAGGGTCAGGGTTAGGGGTCAGGGGTCATGGTTAGGGGTCAGAGTCAGGGTTAGGGTCTGGGTTAAGGTTAGGGGTCAGAGTCAGGGTTAGGGGTCAGGGGTCAGGATCAGGGGTCAGGATCAGGATCAGGGTTAGGGGTTAGGGTTAGGGTCTGGGTTAAGGTTAGGGGACAGGGTCAGAGTCAGGGTTAGGGGTCAGGATCAGGGTGAGGGTCAGGGGTCAGGATCAGGGTTAGGGGTCAGGGTCAGGGTTAGGGGTCAGGATCAGGGTTAGGGGTCCGGGTCCGGGGTCATGGGACCATGTAGTGAACATGCATCTCCCACAGACCCCAAATGAACTGAAGGTTGTTCTGGACCATAAACCGTCTTCAAAGGCCGTTCACAGAATTTAGCAGAACCACAGACCACATGGACCCACATCAGCCCAGGACCGACACAGCCAGCATCCACATATACACACACACACACACACACACACACACGTATGTATGCGTGTGTGTGTGTGGGTGTGTGTGTGTGTAATTAATGCGTCAGATGTCAAAGCACCGAACCGACCTTTGAACACAAACCTCATGAGTCTGAGACGAAGCTTTGGAAAAACACTGTTTTTAATCCACTTTTGTTCCTTTAGGATTTTTCCAGCAGGTTGAAAGAATCCACATGAAACGACATGGACTGAGTTTTAGAAAAACCACACCAACAGCAGAGAAAGCAGGAGGCAAACAAACTATCACATTTAACAGTGAAAACGCAAACACGCCTCTGGAGCAGGAAGCCCGTAAACATAGAACATACGGAACATAGAACATATAGAACGTATGGAACATACAGTTATAAATAGAATCAGATCGTACAAATAAAAGGTTCTGCTGATGATCGAGTCCCAGGGCAGAAGAAGAAAGAAGCACAGATCTACAGACACTCCACTGTCCACTGTCCATCTGTCCATTGTCCACTGTCCATTGTCCATCTGTTTACTGTCCATCTGTCCACTGTCCATTGTCCACTGTCCATCTGTCCACTGTCCATCTGTTTACTGTCCATTGTCCACTGTCCATCTGTCCACTGTCCATCTGTCCATTGTCCATCTGTCCACTGTCCATCTGTTTACTGTCCATCTGTCCACTGTCCATCTGTTTACTGTCCATTGTCCACTGTCCATCTGTCCACTGTCCATTGTCCACTGTCCATGTGTTTACTGTCCATCTGTCCACTGTTCATCTGTTTACTGTCCGTCTGTCCACTGTCCATCTGTTTACTGTCCGTCTGTCCACTGTCCATCTGTCCATTGTCCATCTGTCCACTGTCCATTGTCCACTGTCCATCCGTCCATTGTCCACTGTCCATCTGTCCATCTGTTTACTGTCCGTCTGTCCACTGTCCATCTGTCCATTGTCCATCTGTCCACTGTCCACTGTCCATCCGTCCATTGTCCACTGTCCATCTGTTTACTGTCCATCTGTCCACTGTCCATCTGTTTACTGTCCGTCTGTCCACTGTCCATCTGTCCACCATCTCCACTATCCATCTGTCCACTGTCCACCTGTCCATTTTTCCATTGTCCACTGTCCATCCATCCACTGTCTCCACTGTCCATCCGTCCATCAGTGTGTCCTCCTCTTGGACGTCCTTCATCCCTCTTTCACTCATTCATTCTCAGCTGTATTTATTCATCTGAGTTAAACCAGCCTCTGTCCATCTGTCCCTTCCTCTGTCTGTCCATCCCTCCGTCCATCTCCATCCCTCCGTCCTCTTCTTCTGGACATTACTCCATCTTGGACATTTCAAACTTTGTCGTCATGATTTCCTGCAACAGAAAAAACAAAAATCAGTTTATTTAAATTATTGGACGTACACTGATGTAAAACCTTCATTTAGAATCCCATTAATGAAACACACTGTAACGACTGTTGTTCATGTACTTATTATTATTCACATACTGTATTATTTACTTACGTCGTTCGGACTATTATCACTTTATTAGAACTGTTATTATATCTATTATAAAGGCATGTATACGTATATACTTCTATACATATACACTAATAACTCATTCTTACTGTATTATTTGTTTGTCCATGTGCGTCCTAATGTCCAACTCTGTCCTATTGTCCATGTCTAGAGTTACTGTTGTGACCATGTTGTTTCCTTTTGTCTTGTATTATTTCTAATATGTGGACATTCCGTCCTCTGCTGATACTGAACCTGAGTCTTCACCTGGACAGTCCTCTGTCCTCTGTCCTCTGGTTCCACTTATTTGGTTCGGATCAAACGCAGACTTTATTTTTTTCCTTTGGTTCGGTCACATTCTCATGACACTTTTTTTCTAATGGACCAAACTTTGTAAACAGAAGCACGTATGTGATGAACTGCGCTGGCACTGGACAGAAAAGCTGGGGGCGGGGTCAATCAGAGACAGCAGGTGTTGATGTAAACAAACATGTCGGTCCTCCGTCCAGCTGTGGTTTTCATAATCTGTATTCTATTTGTACAGACGCACATTTAAATACTGTCAACTGTCCACAACAGCTGACTGGAGACAGTTTGGTCAAATGGACATCTGACCACATGTCCAGGAGACGTTCAGTGTCCTCATTGGTCCGCGTCTGTCCTCGGCTCACGGCTGCTGCTGTTAGCTCTGATTACCCATGATGCTCCGCTCCTTCCAGAGGCTACGGTGGCTCATCAAGAACATAAAGGCTCATGGTTCTGTGGTTTGTTTGGACTGGAGGACGGTTCTGTTCACAGCAGAACTGAACCGGATCAGAGTCCGTTTGGAACCAGACCCAGACCAACGGACCCAGACCACCTGTTCTAGATGGTCTGGGTCCACTTGTTTGATTCGAATCAGAGTCGAATCAAAAGTCTGGACTTTCCAGGGAAACGAACTCTGGTCCGTGTGAATCCAGCCTGAATGTCCAGAGGTTTGATCAGATGTAATCTGATCAGATCAGATGTAATCTGATCAGATGTAATTTAATCAGATGTAATCTGATCAAACATAAACTAAACTGAACTTTAAAGGTTTATTCTGTTTCTGTTGAAACTCACCTCATCTGAGTCCAGAAGAGGAGGAAGAGCCCTGAGGAAAGAGAAAGGCCTTTAGCACCAGGAGTCTGTACTGGGACAAGTCAGCTGATCAGTCAGCTGATCACTGGCCCATCAGCTGACTGATTGTTGTCTGATTGATGCTGATGTTAACTTACACCTCTGCCATGGATGATGGGATGTTCTCTTCCACCCACTTCAGATCCTCATCCTGGAAAAATAAAAGTGAGTTAAAAATTAAACTGCATTTAAAACATTTAATCCAAAAGTCATTGACTTCATATTTGTATAAATATTGTTTACTGAAGTTTGTATCTGTTTGTTTATTGGTTTGTCGTACACAGCTGTATTCACTACAACAGAAAACAGTAGGTGATGAAGACGATCATAACTGCAGATGAAATAAACACAGATTCCTTCCTCTAATTTTTTATTGTTTTTTTTTTTAATCTTCTCTTTGTTTTTATTGTGTGTATTTGACTGGACAGAACTTTGAAAACCTTTGTGTTTATTTAAATGTGTGTTTTATGAATAAAAGGGGATTAAATCCACACATGGTTCATTCGTCACTGCTCTAAGTCTTCAGTTGCATTTTCCAGACAATCAACACTTAAAGGTGCTGGAGACTTTCGTGACCAATTTTTCATCGTCTCTGTCAAACCTCAGTCCTGTCCTCAGTGTCATGAATCTGTTCGTCTGTCTGTCATCACTCAGCTGAATGTCTTCCCTCACTGTGAACAGTTTCTTAGTTCCATCCACCAGAAATAAACCACGTGTTTACAAACCGACCCAGGACATCACTTGGGCGTCTTTGGAATTTTGTTTCGTGCATTGTGGGAAACGGAGGTTTGCGCAGCCACCTGACAGCGGCAGGACGACCATATGGTATTATATAGATCACAGGTGTCAAACATGCGGCCCAGGGGCCAAATTCGGCCCGCCAAAGGGTCAGATCTGGCCTGTGGGATGAGTTTGTGAAATGCAAAAATTACACTGAAGAAATTAACAATCAGTGGTGTCAAAATCCTTTTAATTCAGGCTCCACATACAGACACATATAATCTCATGCAGGTCACTCCAGTAAAATGCTATCGTAGTAACCTATAAATAATGACCACTGCAAATTTTCTCATTGTTTTAGTGTAAAAAAAGTAAAATTACATGAAAATGTTTACATCGACAAACTTTCGTTTTTCAAAAAAAATGTGAATAACCTGAACAAATATGAACAATCTGAAATGTCTTAAGAAATTTAAGTGCAATTTTACCAATATTCTGCCTTTTAGTAAATACTTTTTGTTTTTGTAATTGTAAAGTAAGTTGTAATGCACATGTGTAAATGATAAACTGAGGCAGAATATTGTTAAAATTGCACCGGTTTTTCTTAAGACATTTCAAGTTGTCAATGTTATTCAGATTTTTAAGGAAACTTTATAGATGTAAACATTGACATAATTTAATTTGACTTTTGTCACTGTTATTTTTTTTACTGGTCCGGCCCAGTTGAGATCTTATTGGGGTGAATGTGGAACTGAACTAAAAGGAGTTTGACAGAACTGATACAGATGAAACAAACACATGGAAACGGCTGGAGGAATATGCACAGAAGGAGGGGAGCTCCTGCCGTTTCCGATCGTGTCTGTTCCAGCTGCCGCTGTCAGGTGGCTGCACGAGCCTTCATTTCCCACAGTGCACATTGCAACAAAATTCCGAAGATGCCCGAGTGATGTCCCGGCTCGTTTGTAAACACATGGACTGTTTCTGGTGGATGGAACAGAGAAACTGTTCACAGTGAGGGAAGAGATTCAGCTGAGGAATGACTGACAGACGAACAGATTCATGACACTGACGTTTGACAGAGACGATGAAAAACTGGTCACGAAAGTCTCCAGCACCTTTAATGGATCCATGACAACAGAAGCTACACTACATGTGAGGGGCAGGGCTTGTTGTACCTGGAACCACCTGTTCTGATTTGTGTTGGAATTTCTGTGATAAATGAAAACAAAGAACCATGTGACCTGTGGTTTTGGAAACAGGTTTAGATGATTGAACTTTTCAGTCCATACGTGTTTTCATCATAAACAGGTTCAGTAGTTCCATCCTGTTCCAGGTGGTTTTTAAACAAACGTAAACCTCTGTCCAGAAGCAGAACTTCAGAAGAGCAGAGGCAGAACCTGGAGAACTCCTGTATGAGCTGGAACCTCAGCAGCTGAATGTCGGACACTCACCACTTTGTTGGCTTTGGCCGTTCCGTTGGTGTCGTTCTTCATGCCCCTCATCTTCATCCCCTCTGCACAAACACAAGTAAACACACAGAGGTCAGAGGTCAGCTTCAAACAGGTGGAGGGAGGGGGAGGAGCCTCAGGATTTTGACCTCCACATTCTGGATGTTTTACAGATGGAGGTCAGGACCAAGGTTCTAATAGTTTTGGATTTTTCATTCGAGTTTAGTTTTAGTTAGTTTTGACTTTTTTTTCTCTAATTCAGTGACTTTTAATTTGTTTTTAGAGCAGGTTTGCTAGTTTTTATTAGTGTTCTTTTTTTCTAAATACTTAGTTTTAGTTTAATTTTTGTATTAGTTTTAGTTTTCCCATATCTTTTCACTTTTTCAATTTTTTTTTTTCAATTTTTTTATTATTTTTTTCAATTTGTATTTATTTATTTATTTATTTTTTACTTTTTATTTATTTCTCATATCTTTTCTTCTCCGTCATATTCAGATGAATCCCAGACAGGACTCCGCTGCTTAGTTTTTTTTCACGATAATAACCTTGGTCAGGATGACCGTTACTGTGGCAACATTCCCTCATCTTTAAAGGGCTGATTCTTCAGCTGTCACTCAAACTAAACCACTCCCATCATCCTATTTTTACTGTTTAAGCTTTTTTATATTGACTGGGAAAGTCCGAGGGCATTATGGGTAATCACTGAAGACACATTTAGGGATGAACAGATAAACCATGAAGAACCACAGCGACGTTTATGACTTCTAAAATACTTAATTCTCTATATTTAACTTTTCTTAAGTGATTCATCACCTTTTATTCTAATATTATCCTCTGTTTCTTTTTACATTTTCCAACATAAATGCTGTGTTTTTTATATTTAATTCACTGATCATGTAGATGTTCATTAAAGCTCAGATTAAAGTTGATGGTTTTTATATAAGAAACAGAGAAAACTGAATAAACAGTGTCTTTTTCAGTCCAATCTGTCATTAACTGAACATAAACCCAGTGTGTCCATCCACTGGCATTGATGTAACTCCAAGGGTTTTACCAGGGAATCAATGTCCAGATTTTTATCTGTTTTGTTCATTTTTTGTCATTATTTTTTGGCTGTTTCTCTTCATTTTGTTGCTGAATTTCTCCGTGTTATTTATTATTTAGTAGATTTTCTTATTTGTTTTCATTAATTTTGTTAATTTTATTTATTATTTTATTTGTTTTTGTTCATTTTGTTGTCTTTTTTTGAATTCTTTTTTTAATGTCATTCAGTTTGTAGCTTACTTTATTCATGTCATTTATTATTTATTTGCTTCATTATTCATTTTTGAGGGTTCAGGGTTCGTACATATTTTTCAAGGTCCAATTCCAGCCCTTTAAGTGTCATTTCCACCGTATCACTGGGGTCAAGCCCATATCTACAGGAAAACAGATACTCAGGATCATTTATTTCACTTTTTATCACAGTTGTGTTCATAATATTATGTATAAACATCTAAAATTATGTTTCATAACAGCAAAAGTATAGAAGTCAGAGGAGAAAACAAAGTTCTATGTAAAAAAGGGAAGGTATTTGGTGTTCTTTAGACACACTGGGTTCAGATCAAACTGGACCTGGAGTCGACCTGGAAATACTTGGAAACACCTGGAACGGACTTTAGGACACAAAGGTTTAGTTTTATACATGTTCCACCTCTGTGGAAGGAGCTTTGGCTGGAGTTAGTCTGGAAGACTATGTCGAGACCTATTTTTGGTTATGAAGGGAAAAAAAATTTATCTTTTTTTTAGATTAGTGACAAAATAATCTTAAATTCCAATGAAGCCATGCTTAAGCAGAGGGTTAAACACTTACTTTCAGAAATTTCCACTGGTTTAGCTCATTTGATTAATTAGTGATTTAAAAAAATAAACATGTTTTTTTGAGAAAACTGAAATTCCCTACAATAAGCGATATTAAAATGCTTGAAAAAGCAATTCACACCAATTTTTCAGACAAAATGATTTTTATAATGAGAAAAGGATGCATAAAAGTTCATAAAACTATACTGAAAATAGAAATATATCATTGAGACTTCCAATTATAGCAATGATAAGTTCTGTTATTATTCATTCTTAGAGAATTTTCCGAGGGACTGAATTTAGTTCATATAAAAAGTTTTTGAAAATCCTTTTTTGACAAAAATTTTAATGGATTTAGAAACTTAAGATGTTATACTATTGAACTACAAAAAGTTTGAAATCATTATCTCAATTCTATAAGTCAATAGTCTTAAAATTAAAAAATATATATAAAAAAAACCTGAAACTAAACTAAAACTAAGCATTTAGAAAATAACAAAAACTAATAGAAACTAGCAAACCTGCTCTAAAAACTAATTAAAACTAACTGAACTAGAGAAAAAAAAGGTCAAAACTAAATTAAACTAAACTAAAATTAAAAAATTAAAAACTATTATAATTTTGCCTCAGAGTTAGAATCACAAACACTTTCCGACACATAAACTAAAATTCAAGCACTTTTCAGACCTTGAAAACACAACATTGAATTTCAAGCATTTCCAAGGGTTTCAAGAACCCGTTTGAACCCTGTTCATTACTTTGGCTCTTTTTATTCATTTTGATGCTTATTTTATTCTTACTTCATTTAAGTCTATTTCTTTCATGTTATTCATTATTCTGTTTGTCTTTTTAAATTATTTTTGGTTCATTTTATTTCACATACACCTAAACCAGTAGAAACATGGAGGTGTTTTCTGACCGAAGGCCTCGTTCATCATGGGTTCTTTCTCCTCTTCTTCACTCTCTTCGTCCACCAGGGGGCTGAACGCATACCTGACACACAAACACACCACCGATAGAATATAGTCGCTTGGATTTACACCATCAAAAACCAAGTGTCCGCACATACGTTCACTCACCTCTGGTTATTGGCTGACGGTCGCCATAGGAACATGATGACCAACAGGATGATGGAAAACAGGAAACCCCAGAATGCGCTCTCTATCCACTGCTCCCTCCAGTCCTGCACAGACAACACAGCATTAAAAAAAAGGCCATGGCCACGGCCAAGTACTGAAGCACCAAATATGGGCGTGTCTATGTCCAAGGAGCCAATCACATGTTAGCATTCATCCTGTGCCAATAAGCAGTAAGGACATGTTGTTTCCCCAGAGCCTCGAACACCAATACCACATTATGTCAGTCCACTAAAGTATAGTGTGGTTTGTAGGGAAGTTCTGATCCGGTCTACAGATCAGTATCAGCCACCGATCTGCCATTTTATAGAAAATCGGATCAGATTTACACACGAGGTCGGGCCGATCCATATAAAACTATATTCTGACATTAGTTATTGTTGTTTTGTATCCCAGACCCCTGTTAGTGCAGTAAATAGTCTTTGTCATGCAGTAAATAGTCTTCAACACGCAGTAAACAGTCTTACACACTGTAAATAGTCTTCAATAGGCAGTAAATAGTCTTCAGCACGCAGTAAATAGTCTTCAACACACAGTAAATAGTCTTACACACTGTAAATAGTCTTCAGCACGCAGTAAATAGTCTTCAACACGCAGTAAATAGTCTTCAACACACAATAAATAGTCCTCAACATGCAGTAAATAGTCATCAACACGCAGTAAATAGTCTTCAGCACGCAGTAAATAGTCTTCAACACACAATAAATAGTCCTCAACATGCAGTAAATAGTCTTCGACACACAGTAAATAGTCTTCAAAACACAATAAATAGTCCTCAACATGCAGTAAATAGTCATCAACACACAGTAAATAGTCTTCAGCACGCAGTAAATAGTCCTCATCATGCAGTAAATAGTCTTCGACACACAGTAAGTAGTCTTCAACATAGTAGTCTTCAACATGCAGTAAATAGTCTTCAACATGCAGTAAACAGTTTTCACCATGCAGTAAATAGTCTTCGTCGTGCAGTAAATAGTCTTCGACATGCAGTAAATAGTCTTCAACATGCAGTAAATAGTCTTCAACATGCAGTAAACAGTTTTCAACATGCAGTAAATAGTCTTCAACATGCAGTAAATAGTCTTCAACATACAGTAAATATTCTTCAACATGCAGTAAATGGTCTTCGTCGTGCAGTAAATAGTCTTCGAAATGCAGTAAATAGTCTTCAACATGCAGTAAATAGTCTTCAACATGCAGTAAATAGTCTTCATTGTGCAGCAAATAGTCCTAATCATGCAGTAAATAGTCTTCATTGTACTTACAGAGTGACAGGTGGAAAACTGGAAGGTCTTGGTCCTCCATAAGATGAAGATGACAGATGCTGAAAAAAAAAAGAAAAACAAACCATTTACAGACTGGAAACACAACACACAACAATACAAAACAATACTATACAACACAGAAAACAACATACAACACAAAACAATACACAACACAACAGTACAACACACAACAACACAAATACACAATACAAAACAATACACCCCCCCCAGATGAGTGCATGTTGCGTTCAGGGACATGCAGTACCTATGACGGCGAATATGAGCGTGTTGGTGAAGTGTCTGTAGAGGGACAGCTTCACCACGTTCCTCCTCAGCCTCAGCAGCTTCATGGTCTGAGCCAAACTCACAAACATGTGACCAAAGAGTCAAGGAAAACCACCGGCACTGTGGGCGGAGTCTCTTCTGCTGTCCAGGTGAGTATATTAAACACACTTTAACCCTGTGGTGTCCAGGTGAGTATATTAAACACACTTTAACCCTGTGGTGTCCAGGTGAGTATATTAAACACACTTTAACCCTGTGGTGTCCAGGTGAGTATATTAAACACACTTTAACCCTGTGGTGTCCAGGTGAGTATATTAAACACACTTTATACCAGAGGGATACAAACGAACATAAACACTGAATAAAGGTAGAGGAGGACCAAAGCCAGAAACAGAACATAGAAGGAAAGAGCAAAGTGAGCGTTAAGGATATCCACCAGCAGAGGGTGGAGTCAAGCACAGCCAGAGGGATAGCAGCCAGGAGGACCACGTCATCTTCAGCCTGAAGACAAAGAAAAGGAAGAAGAGAAGAAGAAGGACGTAAGAGGAAGAATGGAGAGGATGACCACAGACGGATGGAAGACAGATAAGAGACAGACGAGTTAAGAAAACTGAACCAAAACAAACAACAAAAGCACAGAACATGTGTACGAAACATCTGAAAACAGATGGAACGTTTAAGAAATGACAGTAGAAAGGGTTTGTTTATGTTTGTTCATGTTTGCTTGTTTATGTTTGTCTGTGTTTGTTTATGTTTGTTTGTTCATGTTTGTCTGTGTTTGTTTATGTTTGCTTGTGTTTGTTTGTTCATATTTGTTTGTCTGTGACTGTGTTTGTTTGTTCATGCTTGTTTGTTTGTGTTTGTTCGTTCATATTTGTCTGTCTGTGTTTGTTCTTATATGTTTATCTATGTTTGTTTGTGTTTGGCAGGTGTTTGTTCACATTTGTTTGTCTGTGTTTGTTTATATTTATCTGTTTGTTTGTGTTTGTTCATGTTTTTTTTCTGTTTATCTGTGTTTGTTTGTGTCTGTTTGTTCACGTTTGTTTATGTTTATCTGTGTTTGTTTATGTTTGTGTTTATTTATGTTTGTATTTGGCAGGTGTTTGTTCATATTTGTTTGTCTGTGTTTGTTTGTTCATGTTTGTCTGTGTTTGTTTGTTTGTTTGTTTGTGTTAAAGGATATCCACCAGGCGATGCAGGAGTCGGTGAAGGCCAGGACGATGTCACAGATGACGGCGGTGCTTGTGGAGGTGGGCGGAGCCTGGACACAAACACAGGTGACACATGGACAGACACAGACACAGTGGGCGGAGCCTGGACACAGGACTTACTGAACTGATGCGCAGGAGTCCTTCGATGAGGGAGAAGATCAGATAGAGCAGACCGACACCCACCACCCTGTGGAGCAGCGCCCCCAGTCTGGGCCTGAAGGACAACAAACACACCCAGATCAAAGGTCAAAGGTCAGCGTGCAGGAGAACATCTACACTAACCAGTGGAACCAGCGGTGGAACCTCGTACTTAACGATGCCGTATCCAAGGCTGGCGATGATCACCAACACTCGGGCCAAGGTCCTCTTAACTGCAGAGACCACCTCAGCAGAGACCACCGCCCCTGGGACTGAAGGACACCAGAGACCACCTCCATTAAACACTGACCTGGGTCAGGGTCAAGGTAAGGGGTCAGGGGTCATGGTCAGGGTAAGAGTCAGGGGTCATGGTCAGGGGTCATGGTAAGGGTCAGGGTCATGGTCAGTGGTCAGGGTCAGGGGTCAGAGTCAGGGGTCAGGGGTCAGGGTCAGGGGTCATGGTAAGCGTCAGGGGTCAGGGTCATGGTCAGAGTCAGGGGTCATGGTCAGGGTAGGTTTATTGTACCTGAGTGTCCGTGGTAGCGGATGTTCTGGAACTCGGCGTAGTACATGGCCTTCTCCACCATCCCCAGGAAAATGACGCCTCCGATCCAGAACTGGATCCGAAGCAGATCCCTCCAGTAACAGGCGGACAGAACCAACCAGAGCACGGCCATCAGCACGTAGACGATGCACATGACCATGTAGAACTGGGACAGGGGACAGGTAAGGGGACAGGGGACAGGTAAGGGGACAGGGGACAGGTAAGGGGACAGACAATGAAATTAAGTATCTGGATTTTTTTTCTCTGAATTCAACTATGTTCATAAATTTACAATTAAAAAATTCACATGCAAAAATTCAGACAAAGGAAATGGACGGACTGGACTCAGGTGTTCAGTGAAACCCACATCACATTTTTGAGTTCTGAAAGTGTCCTGAGGTGGACACGGGTCCTGTCCATGTGGTCTGAGTGTGGACACAGGTCCTTACCATCATCAGAGGCCAATTCGAGGCTGATATATAGTCATGATGAAGTCCTTTCATGCTGATCTCCACTAAAAAACACAAACGCATCAACATGTCAACATTTAAAGAATCAAACACATGAAAGGATCAGATCAGGTCCACGTTCACATGTTCAATCAAACACAGTCACTGAACAGTCAGACACTCAAGGAGTTACCCAAATATATGGACTGATGCTAATGCTCAATGCTAATGGGATCCAGAGGCAGTGCAGGAACATGATGCTAATGCTAAATGCTAATGGGATCCAGAGGCAGTGCAGGAACATGATGCTAATGCTAAATGCTAATGGGATCCAGAGGCAGTGCAGGAACATGATGCTAATGCTAAATGCTAATGGGATCCAGAGGCAGTGCAGGAACATGATGCTAATGCTAAATGCTAATGGGATCCAGAGGCAGTGCAGGAACATGATGCTAATGCTAAATGCTAATGGGATCCAGAGGCAGTGCAGGAACATGATGCTAATGCTAAATGCTAATGGGATCCAGAGGCAGTGCAGGAATATGTCCTGGTTCATTTATTGAGGGGGTTGTGATGTGTGTGCATGTGTGTGTACTAACTTTGCAGTTTCCAGGCGGGGCTGGGGGTGTTGGCCGGCTTGGGGGGGTTGGCCTGGTTGGGGGGGTTGGGGGGGGTTGGGGGGTTTGGGGGCTCGGTTTTCATTGACGTCGGTGATATGGACGATGAACATGTAGGGTCCGTCCTCCCAGCTCTGAGCCACAGCATCGAAGTGAGTGGGCGGCACCTGGACAGGAACAGGAACATGGAACATGTAAAGGTGCAATTTTTGAGTTTGTATTAGTATTAGTTAGTATTTCCCATAATTCCCAGAGCATATGAATGCAGCGTAACAGTTTGTATCTGACCCACATGAAGGTGATTCAGTCCAAACATGGTCAGTATCACAGTGACTGATGATCATGTGGATGTCTGCTTTGGAGGACGACTCCGCCCATAACAGGTCATTAGAATAAAGGGGAGGTGCCCGTTAGTCAGAAAAAGGTTAGGGTCAGATTGATCAACGACATCCAAACTAATTTTCTGACTAACGAGCTTTCTGACAATAAGGTGGACCTCAGAATAAAGAACATGAACCTGCTGAACAGTTATGTGTGCTTAGTGCTGAAGAATCTGCCCATTTCAACTGGGCTTCCATCATGTGTTTCATGTGTTTTATATGTTTCATGTGTGTCACACACCGTATCACGCTTCCTCCGGGTTGAAGGTTTGGATACTGGCTGGAAAACACAGATGGAGACAGAAAACAGGTTACAAACTAAAATATACATATATATAACAAAAGAAACACAACTTTGTGTTTTTGATGGAGCAAAAACATGTAGCGTCACATATTCCCTTAATATTGCCTTAATATTCCCTTATGTAGAGTCACATATTCCCTTAATATTCCCTTAATATAGCGTCACATATTCCCTTAATATTCCCTTAATATAGCGTCACATATTCCCTTAGTATTCCCTTATGTAGCGTCATATATTCCTGTAATATTCCCTTAATATTCCCTTATGTAGTGTGTAATCCTTGATAACAGCCTGGTTCTAGATCAGGGGACTCATTACACATTGGATTTAACAGGTCTGGTGTTTTCTAATCAATATCTCTGAATAGTGTTTTTAAAAGGTGGATTTCTAATATAATATAATATACTAGAAGCACTCGGAGAGCGCAGACCTCCACCAAGGCTGATCAGTGGGCCCCCCCGTGGGCCCCCCTGCCCCCGAATACCACCAAAATTTAATCATTTCTTCCTTATCCCATTTCCAACAAACCCTGAAAATTTCATCCAAATCTGTCCATAACTTTTTGAGTTATGTTGCACACTAACGGACAGACAAACAAACAAACAAACAAACAAACCCTGGCAAAAACATAACCTCCTTGGCGGAGGTAAATATAATATAAAGTGACAAACTGACCATAGAATGAATGAATGTTCAAAGGTTATATGATTTATGTGATTTCCTGTGTGACTTTAACTCCATCTTTAATGAATGTTCAGTGTCTTAAGTCTGGCACCTGTTTATTTACTTATTTATTTATTTATTTATTTATTTAAAATCTGTCATCTGTGTTATATATATATATATTTTTTTTTTTTTATCTATATTTTATTTCTATAAATCTGTCACCTGTTGATACTTCGTCAGTCGAGTCGGTGGGGTGAAACTGTCCATGTGGATCTAAAAGGAAACAGAAATATGCATTACAATACAAACATAAGAATAAGAACGTGAAAACACAAAAATACAACCATGAAAAAGAGCCACTTAGATGTGTGTGTGTGTGTGTGTGTGTGTGTGTCTCACCAGCTGTGATTGACAGCTGATGGGTTGGTACTGATGTGAGACGTAGAATCCACTTCCTCCTTCCATTTCCTCTTTTGTTGATTTAAAGTATTTTTGAAGGTTCTCCATGCTTTTGGCCTGTGGGTCAAATGGAAGAGTTACAACAACAACAACAATAATAATAATAATAATAATAATAATAATAATAATAATAATAATAATAATAACGTCCAACAGGAAACCCATATTTCCTTCTGTAAACACAGTGCGTCTCTGTGGTTTTGTATTCCATCAGGACCTCTTTAGTGCATGTGGGTCACTTCAGGACCTCTTTAGTGCATGTGGGTCACTTCAGGGTCGCATTTAGTTCAGACTCAAAACTGATACAAGTCGCATTTAATGTGGAATATGAACCAACGCACAAACAAACAGGATTTAACCCATAAATCTGAACTGTGCATTAGACCTGCTGTGGGCGGAGCCTAAATCTGACCTGTGCATTAGACCTGCTGTGGGCGGAGCCTCATTGACTGGAGGACGTGTGTTGGAAGAACTTGACTAAACCCAGTCTGTGGATCAGTTTGATCTGAGCTCTAAAGGTTCTGGTTCCACTGAATAGAACCGGGTCTATTACAGTATACTCCATTGGGCGTTGCAGAACATTGGTCACATGACTCTGGTGTTACTCTGAAAAGTCAGCAGGTTTATGTTAGTGACATTTATGTATATTTACATTTAAGGACACATTAGAAATGGGAACATTTTCTTAATGTCATTCTCCTTCTTTTGGACTAAAACTAAGAAAACGTGTATTTGTCCATATTTCTGGGTTCCTCTGTTCTTATTTTAGTGGTTCTGATCCACTTCATCATACCGGTCTGAATGTGGAACCAGAACTAAACTGACCCTGGTCTAAAGAAAAACCTGTACTTGAACCACCCTGTTTCCCAACCCTAACCCTGGTCCTGTTCCTATTCCTAACCCAAACCCCGTTCCTAACCCTGGTCCTGTTCCTGTTCCTAACCTTAACCCTGTGTGAATCTGCAGTCGTCTCTTACGTTCAGATTGAAGACTTCGTTGTAGCAGTGGGAGTTCCTCAGGTACCAGGACACGTTCAGTAGAACCCCAGATGATTCTGTGCAGCTGACTGGAATAACTGACCACAAACAGACCCAGATCAGACCCAGATCAGACCCACAAACAGACCCAGATCAGACCCAGATCAGACCCACAAACAGACCCAGATCAGACCCACAAACAGACCCAGATCAGACCCAGATCAGACCCACAAACAGACCCAGATCAGACCCAGATCAGACCCACAAACAGACCCAGATCAGACCCACAAACAGACCCAGATCAGACCCAGATCAGACCCACAAACAGACCCAGATCAGACCCAGATCAGACCCACAAACAG